>NC_063350.1:25683747-25710589 GCF_021869965.1 Rhincodon typus | reverse complement strand
CCACCACACCCGGCACTTTTCCCTGCAACCGCAGGAAGTGCTACACCTGCCCCCATACCTCCTCCCTCACCCCCATCCCAGGCCCCAAGAAGACTTTCCACATCAAGCAGATGTTCACCTGCACATCTGCCAATGTGGTATACTGCATCCGCTGTACCCGGTGTGGCTTCCTTTACATCGGGGAAACCAAGCGGAGGCTCGGGGACCGCTTTGCAGAACACCTATGCTCGGTTCGCAATAAACAACTGCACCTCCCAGTCGCGAACCATTTCAACTCCCCCTCCATCCTGGGCCTCCTGCAGTGCCACAACGATGCCACCCGAAGGTTGCAGGAACGGCAACTCATATTCCGCTTGGGAACCCTGCAGCCCAATGTTATCAATGTGGATTTCACAAGCTTCAAAATCTCCCCTCCCCCTATCGCATCCCAAAACCAGTCCAGCTCGTCCCCGCCTCCCTAACCTGTTCTTCCTCCCACCTATCCCCTCCTCCCACCTCAAGCCGCACCTCCATCTCCTACCGACTAAACTCATCCCGCCCCCTTGACCTGTCCGTCCTCCCTGGACTGACCTATCCCCTCCCTAACTCCCCACCTACACTCACCTTTACTGGCCCCATCCCCGCCTCTTCGACCTGTTTGTTTCCTCTCCACCTATCCTCTCCTCTATCCATCTTCTATCCGCCTCCCACTCTCTCCCTATTTATTTCAGAACCCCCTTCCCCTCCCCCTTTTCTGATGAAGGGTCTAGGCCCGAAACATCAGCCTTTCTGCTCCTATGATGCTGCTTGGCCTGCTGTGTTCATCCAGCCCTGCACCTTGTTGTCTCGGATTCTCCAGCATCTGCAGTTCCTACTATCTCTGATTCAAGTCTAATTTTAACATCGATTTATAATAGTTTTAGATTGTATGACTTTTTTATATCTATTTTATTTTCGAGGTTAATTTATTTATGAATGTAGGCATTTAAGAATATACACCATTTAAAGTTAATGATGTTTTAATGTTGTTTCCTGCTTAGTAAGGTTCTGAAATAGCTGAGTATTTGGCATTTCTTTATTACATGATAAGTAATGTTGTGTAAGGCATTTCAGCAAAGAAACACAGTTCTGCACATATATGGTACTGTATTTCAATTTTTACTTTTCCAAGCAAGAAATGTTTGAAGGAATCTAATTCCAGTTTTAACACTGAATCATAGATTCCCTTTGAAATCACTTAGACTTTTTCAACTGATCTATAGGAACTCAGCCACAACTTTAAGAGAGGACACACAGTATTACTTTCTTTTTAAAAATTATATATGGTATAATTTGGGGACCATACATTGTGCTTCTATCTTATTGAACTGGTATTTGTTGCTCTTCGTAGGGAATTGGTATGTAAGGCTCCTTCTTTTGCTGTTTTTCTTCCCTTGTGATCAGAATTCTCCTTCAAGTTTTTATTGTCACTCAATGAATTGCTGATACTCCACAGAAGTTTCCTCCTCATCATCTTTTATTTGTTGGATTTCTTTATGTATTTCTTCTTCTTTGATTTATTTGATCAGTTGGGTCACTGTGCCTCTAGCTTTGTTCTGGTCAGTCTTTCCCAGGTAATTGGGCCTTCCAAAAGCTTTGCAAATGATCCATACATATGACCATTTCTTCTGTCTGTGAATTCATGTGGCCATCCACAGCCCCAGCCCATCTTTCTGTCTGCTTAGTTGATGCACTAGTGCATCAACAATACTGTATTCTCATGGTTTAACTAAAGATGTCTGCATAGTTAGTGTCTTCATTTTCATAGTGTCTGCACATGGCTTTGTGTGCTGTGGTCGTGTCTACAGATTGTGATGTGAGCCCACCATTTCCAATTACTGCTTTCTGTATTCAAGGTACATGGAACCCCAAGTAAATTAATCTATCAGTCTTTCATCCATTAATTCATATATTACTGGCTGCGTTCTTCAGTCTTGTTACAAAGTTATCTATTTCTTAGTCTGTATCCTGTCTGGAGCCTTGAAATTCTTATCAGTATTCACAGTGATTCATTTTTTTCTGGAAATGAATGACAAACCTTCCAAAAATTAGGTCTAGGAGTTGACTGTCCAGTTCAATGGAAAACTGTTTCTAATCCTCTGTTTCTCAACCTCTGTTTCTGCTCCTCTGTTTCTCAGCTGTACAATACATTTTTAGTTCAATATCAAATGCCCATATTAGGATAGAGCTGACTGTCATATTGTTACTAGTGTTGCTTAGGTGACTGCTGAGAGTCATCTTGCATTTTTACTTAAAGTTCTCAATTGCTTCTATGACATTATAAATTACAAATCCATTATGTACTGTACCTGTTCATGTAATGCTATGCCAGCAGATGTTTTATTTTTCTTTTGCGGGGCCCACTCATTCCTTCTTCTGGTTCTAAAGTAGGTCAGTTTTTCAAATCAACTGTAAATTTGATTTAAAATGCTTTTTTAATCATAGGCATGCACTGCTATCATAAGCTGATATGAGTTCTGTGTTATTTGAATAATCATACTTCAAGATTCAAGGAATAAGAACTTTATTTTGTTTAATTTTGTAGACAGCTGGTATACAAGACAGATCCCAGTTAAAACTGCACCAGACCAGATCCAAATGATTCTGTTACTCATTACATTACAATTGCAAAAATGTTCCTGATTGAAATCTTTAAACATAACTCTTCAGTTTCTAGCTGTTACATCTAACAATACGTACAAACATATATAACACATCCTTGGTGCATCAGTAGCTAGGAATATCTAAAGAAGAAAGAAGCTCATCTTCTTCTAACACAATTCAGTAGGGTCATCAAATTCTTGGGAAAGCTAAGAAAGTTCCTAACAAAACATCATGCAATCTTCTTTAGTTGCTAACTTGTGTTCTTGGGGGATGTGAGGCAAAGCCTCAGTGAAATGAAATGCAACTGCAGTCTGGACTGAAATTGTCAAACATCCCAAAACTATCTCGCTCACATGGAGATAGTAAGAACTGCTGATGCTGGAGTCAGAGATAACATAGTGTGGAGCTGGAGGAGCTCAACATTCTGAAGATTTCTGAAGAAGGGTCCCGACCCGAAACGTCAACTTTCCTGCCCCTCTGATGCTGCCTGGCCTGCTGTGCTCCTCCAGCTCCACACTGTGTTATCTGTCACTCATATGGAGGGCCTTATACCAACTGCAGAGACTTAATTGCACACAAGCGTGCCTACTTAACAAAGGCTTTGTCTGATTACTTAAGACATAAATAGCTTTCTTAAAAACTTTACTATTGTAGGCAAGTGTTGTTTCAAACTAACCTAGAGCTGTAAAGTTAACACCTCCAAGTGTCTGCATCTTGGTACATGGTGATGAAGATGCTGTGTGTAAAGCCATTTCCCAGTAGGAGGTAGGACAGTAATGGTTGATCCTGAATCACTGAAACAGTTGTGGACATGTAAAGTGACTGGCATATAACCTGGGATGGATTAATCAAGTATCTCTATAGTGCTAACTATCTTGACAAATCCAAGGAAGTGTGTGACTTATATACCTTTGACTGCTTGTTTTGATTTCTGGATAATCATGGAGGTTATCTGTGTAATTATTTTGAAAAAATGCCTTTGCGTTGCAAGCCTGCTGATAGTGAACAAATCCACCACACTGAAAGCATTCCCCTTGCTGGGAATCGGATTGCTGACAGTGCTATATCGCACCCCAGTGCCAGCAGTTCAAAATGGCATTTCTCGCTTTCTTTTCCTGCTGCTTCTCAGCTTTGGCAGGCTCCTTGATGGATGTGGTGAGGCAGACATTGTTGGGTCTATTCAACCTATGGGCTGGAATTGAGCCTTGAGATTACATCAAAGTACATAGAGTCATACAGTATGGCAACAGACCCTTCGGTCCAATAGGTCCATGCTGAACATAATCCCAAACTAAACAAATCCTACCTGCCTGCTCCTGACCCATATCCCACCAAAGCTTTCCTATTCATGTCCGTATCCAAATGTCTTTTAAATGCTGTAATTGTACTCACATCCACCACTTCCTCCGCCCCACATGTCGTTTTTAAATCTTTCCCCTCTCACCTTAAAAATGCACCCGCTAGGCATTGAAATTCCCCCATCCTAGGAAAAAGGCAACTACCATTAATCCTATCTAAACCGCTCATTATTTTATAAAGTTCTATAAGGTCGCCTCTTTCTGTTACATAAGCTTTGTTCAGCTTGCCTGGCATGCTGGACTGTTCTAATATCAAATCTTCATTAGACAGCACAACTATCTGAAAGTTTGTTGTCAAGAATTACAATTCAATCTTGAAAGAACTCATCCTCAATGCCTTGTAACCACATGAACTAGCCAATCAGAGTAGATCATTAATAAAGGAGATTTGCTGATGGGACGACTGGTTGAAGATGTGACTTTGAAGAGGTTCTTCTTGCAGCTAAAATGGGAATTATTACTAAGACTGACTCAAAACCTGCAGAGATTTTGTCCACGTTATGCCAGATAAAGATGTCATTGGCAATGGGATTTACTGTGGAAAAGAAAGTAATAACTGGAACTCCATAGTGAGCATATCAGCAGCAAGTATTGACAAGAAAGCACTGATTTGGAGGAGCAAGAAGCAGTGGAATAAGTAAAAGAATCTGAACAAGACAGCGGGACGACTTTGGCTGGGTCAGGAGAGTGAATGCAGGAGAATGAGGTGGAGACTGGATCTGGAGAGCTAGAGGTCAGCTCTGGGAGCTTTGGGACCCTGGGGGGACAAGGTTGAAAAAGGCTACAAACCAAATCGTGAGATGAAGAAGGATCCAAGCAGGGTGGAGGGAAAAAGGCAGCTGCAGAACAGCAAGGAGGAGGCTACAAGTTCAGGAGAGAAAGCTGCATCAACAGGGGTGGGTAAGGGAGGAGAATCCAAGAGAAGGATTAGGGGATGGCAAAAGCTAAGGGGATTCTGAAAAAGGGTTGTGGAGGGTGAAAATAGCTCTAAGACGTTGGGAGAGGAATGAGGCTACAAAGGAGATAAGAGGGAGAGGGACAGTGCAAGGTTGGAAAAGGAAGCTGCAAAGACTAGAAATGAAGAGGATGCAAGAGGTCAATGGAGAAGAAGGAGGTTCCAGGTAGAGTTGAGGGGAAAAGGCGGCTGTATTGTGTCCGTGAAGGGTGGCTACAAGAGCAGGTGGAGAATAGGCTGTGAAGGATAGGTAGAAGAGATGGAATATCCAAGGAGATTTTAGGAAGAAGGAGTCTGCAAAGGGCAGAGGAGGGAGAAAATAGTTGTAAGGAGGTGGGGAGTTAATACATGAAAAGGATTTGAGGGATGCTTAAAAGTGGGAAAGAGAGAAGTTGCATGGGATGGGGGAGAGGAGGGTGAAAAAGAGAGAGAGGAGTTTTAAATATGTTGAAGGAATACTCACCTAACTGGGATCCGGGAAACCACAAGATAATAAATACCTTATAGTGTGGAATCTCCAGCTTAAGGCTGCATATGTTAAGGAGCCACCAGATGGGGAAAATGTAGTGGATTTTGCTCAATGAACACCATTGATTGTTAAATTTAAAGCTGAGAATGAGACCTGAAATTCAACAAAAAGTGTAGTAACAACCTAGTTGATAATTTTGTTCACGTGCAATGGGAATGTATTAGCTGTTATCTCACCAGCCTGTGGTAAGTATTGTTAAGGTGCTGGCTTTTGTGTGGAAATGTATGTTTATTAAATTAGGAAAAAAAAAGTACTTTGGCACAATTCAACAAGCATAAATTAACAATGTAAAAACTGATGTATAAGAAAAACAATACTTTCCTTGTTTATGTGGCATTAAGTTCAAGAGAAGATAAATAATTATTGAGAATATTGATGAATTCTTTTAGTTCTATTTTTGTGTGACTCCAAATACTTCATATATGAATACCAATGCAGAAGGTATTGTAACTGGGTAACTGAAACACCTAATAAAGTAATTACTGAGAATGAAAAAGTAGCTGCTGAGAATCAAAAGTTAGTCTGCGAGGAAATCTCGAAAAAGGTCTCAAAAAATGTTTGTGCTCTGTGTTAAACGTGATTTCCATTGTACAATTGAGGTGTGTAAAGCTCAGCTTAATATTTCAAAAATCCATTTTACGAACCGACTCAATTAAAATAGATTGATCATCTGGTGCTATGAACTGAAAAGTTGTCATACTCCTTAACTTTTTACTGGTACAAAGAGCAATAGTACAGTTACATAATTAAATGGGCTGATGTATGTCTGACTAATCTGGCAACAGGAATGCAACTTCCATTCATTAAATATTGTTGTGAAGTTGAGAAATTGGCTAACCAGATGAGTTAGCCAGAGAGTGTGTGGATAATGTTAATTCATACCAAGTCGGTAGATAGGGCTAGTGAGATGTTTGCAGTGCTGTCAGCTGAGGTGTCAAGAGATTATGAAGAAGTAAAACAGGCTATTTTGAATGCCTATGAATTGGTACCAGAAACATGTAGACAACAGTTCAGAAATATAAGGAAGGAACCAGGTTAGGCTTATGCCAAGTTTAAAAGAATTTAACATAGCAACTTCGATAGATAGGTGAGAGCATTAAAGATAGAAAAGACATATGATGATCTTAGCGAGATTATCCTGCTGGAGGAGTTCAAAAATTCACTTCCAGAAATGATAAGAACTCATGTTGAGCAGCAGTAAGTTAAAACAGTGAGAAGAGCTGCAGAGATGGCAGATGAATACACATTACTGCATATATCAAAATTTAGCTTCCTAATGCAATTTCATTCTGTGAAGGATAGAAATTGGGAAAAAGGGAGATCCTTCAATGAGAAACATAAAGTAGATCACACTGGGAACATGGGAAAACAGAAACCCAAGAGGGTGAAAAGGAGGTGAAAAGCCTCAGGTGTTTGCACTGTAATAGAGGAGGACACACAAAAGTCACAGCGCTGGTGGATTAAGAAAGGCATTAGGAAAAAGGATGTGGTAAAAGAGACTAAACCAGTGGGATTAGTTGAGGTAGTGAAGGAAATCCCAAGAGAAGTCAAGAAGCTGCAGGAGAATGCATTGTTTAGTCATGGGCTGGATAGTTAGGGAGTGCCCAATTGCTTCAAAGACTTCATCTCTGTGGGTAAGGTTTACTCAGGAAGAACAAGAGGAGAAGGTAAAAAAGTTAAAATATTGAAAGATACGGAAGCTGGTCAGTCTCTAATAGTAAGAGTGATAATCTGTGGAATAAATGGAGAGAGATTTAATGTTCCCCTGTGTAAGATAAGGCTAGAAAGTCCAATCAAGACTGGGGAAGTGACAGTGAGAGTGATTGAAAGAATGTCTATTCCAGGAATATGACTTAGCAGGATCAAAAGTGGGAGTGATCAAGAAGCTGAAAGAAAACCAGGGAACTGAGGAGTTAAAAGAAAAATACCCTGGAATTTTTCTGGACTGTGTGGTGACATGATCCCGTAGTCATAAGTTAAAGCAAGAAGGGAAAACCAAAGAGAAGAACGAAAGAGTTGAGGTCCAGTTAGCTGACACCCTGTTTGACGAAATGATAAAGGAAAAACCGAAGCAGGTAGAGGATCAGGCAGAGGTGTTTAGTTCTGAAAGACTAATGGAGTTACAACAAAAAGGTGAAACAATTAAAGACTATAAAGCCTTCTCGGAAAAGGAATCAGAATGTATTCCAGAATACTGTTACCTTAAGGATAAAATCTAAAAGTGGAAATTGAAACCTTGGCAGGTTAATGCAGATGAGAAATGGGTGGATGTTCACCAGATTGTGTTGCCGGTAGTATACAAACAGGAAGTATTGGGGTAACGCATAAATTGCCTGTAGGAGATCATCTAGGAGTGAGGAAGACTCAGGCTAAGATACAAAAGCATTTCTATTGGCCTGCATTATGTAAAGATATGGTTAAATTTTGTCATACCTGTTGTACATGTGAAATGGTAGGAAAGTCACAGGCAGTAATAAAACCAGAGCCTTTGTTGCCAATTCCCACATTTGAAGAACCTTTCATGCGGGTTATGATTGATTGTGTGGGTCCCTCCCTAAAACCAAAAGTGAGCACCAGTATTTGTTAACCATAATGGATGTGTCTACCAGATTTCTGCAGGCAATTCCTTTACAGAACGTCAAGACAAAAAGGTTGTGGAAGAGTTGTTTGCTTTCTTTACCGTTATGGACTACCCAGTGAGATTCAGTCAGACCAAGGGCCCAGTTTTACTGCCAAATTGTTTAAAGAGGTCATGGATAGTTTAGGCATCCAACACTTTAAATCAAGTGCATTCCTTCTTGAATCCCAGGGAGCATCAGAAAGGTGGCATCAGACCCTAAATACCATACTGAGGGCTTATTGCCAGGGTTACCCAAATGATTGGGTTAAAGGTATCCCATTTATATTGTTTGCTATTAGAGATTCTCCAAATGAATCAACTCAGTTTACTCCATTTGAATTGATATTTGGACACGAAATAAGAGGGTCTTTAAAATTAATTAAGGAAAGGTTGATAGGTCCAGAGATCTCACAGTTGGATTATGTATCTGAGGTGAGAGAAAGATTAAATAGAGTAGGTGAATTAGCTAGACAACATTTGAAGGTGGCACAGCATGTGATGAAGCAAGAGGCAAATAAGAATTCTAAAATTTGTATATTTGCCCATAAGGATAAAGCATTAGTGTTGTTGCCAGTGGTAGGAAATGAACCCTATCAGATTGAGAAGAAGTTAAGTCAGGTGAATTATCTGGTAAAGATGCCATATAGGGAAAAACTTACTGGGTGTGTCATGTGAACATGCTGAAACCTTACTATGACAAGGAAAGGGAACTGGAGAAACAGGTACTGGTTACTGCCACTCAGAGTGAGGAATCAAATCCAGATGATTTGGATTTTGATGTGCTTCCGAATAAATTGAATAATAAGGAAGTCCTTAAAGAATGGGATAGGGTAGTGAGCTATCTGTCTCAGGAACAGAGAACTGAATTGAAAGACTTGTTACAGCGCTAGGAGGACATATATAGAAATAGAATTGGGAGGACTAACACTATAGTACATGAGGTTGATGTAGGGACTGATGTTCCGATAAAACAACACCCCTACACACTTAATCCTCTCAAAGCAGCACAGGTACAGAAGGAAGTGGAAGCGATGCTCCAAGAGGACATCATCGAGCCAAGTCCAAGCAAGTGGAGTTCGCTGATCGTGTTGATTCCCAAACCTGATGATACTCAATGATTCTGCATAGATTATCAGAAGGTCAACGCCATGACCAAATCTGACTCATACCAAATCCCAAGGCTGGAAGACCATGTGGAAAAAGTTTGACAAGCCATTTACATCACAAAGTTGGACTTACCTCATGGTTATTGACAAGTACCTTTTTCAGAGAGAACAAGAGAAGTTTCCGCTTTTGTAACCCTAAATGGGCTATATCAATTTAAAGTAATGCCCTTTGGAATAAAAAATGCAGCAGCCACATTTCAAAGACGAATGAACAGAGTTGTGGCAGGATTGACTAATTGTGCTGTCTATATAGATGACTTAGTGATCTTTAGCCATTTGTGGAAAGATCATATGGCGCATTTGAGAGAGCTGTTTGAGAGATTATGGAAGGCAAAGTCGGTCATAAATTTGGAAAAAACAGAATGTGCAAAGGCGGAAGTGATGTTCTTAGGACACAACATCGGACATGGACGGATGACACTGAGGAACGTGAAGACAAAGACCATCAAAGAATTTCCAAGTCCATCCTTGAAGAAAGATGTGCTACAATTTTTAGAACTAGGCAGATTCAACAGGAAATTTGTACCAAACTTTAGTAGTGTGGTGGCGCTGCTGATGGATTTGTTAAAGAAGAACACAAAATTTTG
Organism: Rhincodon typus; assembly: GCF_021869965.1. Taxonomy (NCBI): domain Eukaryota; kingdom Metazoa; phylum Chordata; class Chondrichthyes; order Orectolobiformes; family Rhincodontidae; genus Rhincodon; species Rhincodon typus. Next base: position 25,700,752 of record NC_063350.1, on the reverse strand, counting down.
GTGGGCGGAACAACGCCAGGAGGGGCATTTGAGAATTCAAAAGCTATTTTAACCACTGCACCAGTTTTAGCCACGCCAAATTTTTAAAAAACCCTTGAAAGTCGCTATTGATGCAAGCGATGTGACGCATGGAGCTGTATTGTTATGGGAGAATAATTGTGGAATTGAAAGGCCAATCAGTTATTTTTCAAAGAAACTCAACATCCACCACAGAAAATATTCATCTGTTGAAGAAGAGTTATTGAGTTTGGTACTGGCCTAACAATGTTAGCACATTTATGTTGCAAGCAATGTATCAGAGACGGTGTGTACGCTGATCACAACCCATTGACATTTTTGGAGAGATTTAAGGACAAGAACACCAGACTATTTCATTGGAATCTTATGTTACAAGCATTTAATTTACCAGATTGTGTAAGTTGCCCGTCAGGAAATGCTATTGTGGATGTGTTATCGTGGGTTTAAAGGAAAAGAAATATAAGATATAAATAGTAGTGTTCAATTTTATACATGTATATAGAATTAATATGAAATGTGTAAATTTAGATTAATGACCTATGTATCTAGTAATAATGGCATTGAGATTTAGGGAAAAAAAAACGATGAAGCCATCCTTTCATAATTATGGTTCATTTTTTTTCTTGGGGGGGAGATGTTGTGAAGTTGGGTAGCATATTTATGGATTGAAAGGCAGGATGTTAGAATTTGATATTTGTAAAATGATAGGGGAATTGTGCATGGTCCCTTTTAGAGATGTTTTTTTAGGCTTAGAGATTAAAAAAAGTCTGCAGGCACAGCAGATGTACAGAGAGTTCTTGAAATTGAAACATTGTATCAAAAGGCTATACTATTAGCAGGCAAAGCAGAAGCTTTACCAAGGCAACAGGTTTTTGAATTTAGCCAATTAATTTCATCCAGGCCCTGGACACAAAAACCCAATTAAATTTAAATCTAATGTTTTTGATAACCTAGGACAAATCCTATTGTAAGAAATTAATACGTCATCAAGGGTACAAAAGAAGAGAGCATTTGACAATCGGGGTGAGAGTCAACTGTTATCTGCCAAGAGAACTCCCTCAGCTATAAAAGAAAGAATCACTGGCTCTCACAGAATTCTCCAAGCTCCCAGAAAACCATCGTCTAAACTAATGATATAGCAGCCCTCTTAGCTAATATTCCTGACACAAGAATTTGACGTAGAAAGACATTCCTGACTGAGGAAGAGGACGCAGAGCATTTCGGAAGACTTATCCTGGCTGTAAGTTTGAGAGACTAAGTTTTAATTTACTTTTCTTATTACTTTGATTTATATACGTGGGATGTGTATTGATTAGAACAGCGTTCTATGAGAATTTTGCTTTATTCAGGAATAGTTAGTAGTTAAGGTGGAATTGTTCAGTTTGTCAGTAGTTTTATTAATTTGTTAACTATTAGACTTAGATAAATAAATTGGTACTTGTTGATTGTAGAGTGACTGTCAGGAGTTCATTATATTTCAGCTCTCCTTTATATAAGACTGTGAGGTGAGAGGCAGGTGATACCACTTTTCACACTTTCTTTAACAGATTGTGAGGCAAGGCGAGCTTCTCTGAGTGTTTCGATTTTAATTATCAGAGGGGAGTTGACCTCTCCTTTGTAACAATATTGAAATATTCTTAAATGTGAAACACAAGATTTGATTTCATGTGTCGTTAACTCAATCGACTGATGAGGACAATTGATTTAAGAATCGAGTATGCTCTGTTTCACTGAAACCTGATTAATTTTAGATATTCCAGGTTATGCAGATAATATTGATGAACTTCAATAACTTCATCAGCATTGATCTGCTACCACTACAAATAAATCCCGAGGAGGAGACAACTGCATCTAGATAAATATTAGTGTTGACATTTTCAGTCAGGCTAATATTCAATGACTGTGTGTAGCAGGCTATAAGACTCTAGTATATGCCCTGCAAATTCAATCAATTCCCACATAATTTTGGTATATATTCTATCATCTGCCAATTCAAAGGAGAAGTAAATGTTGCTGTTAAAAGTCAGTCCAAAAAATGGCTGTTCCCTGTTCAGATTAATGAAAATTATTCTTGGTTATATCAGTTGCTGTGGGAGGAATCTTCTAGGGATCTGAGCAATATGGGCTATGATGAGATGTGTTGCTGAATCGTATGAGAAGTGAGAGCAACTCCCATCCACTGCACCACACCCCCCCCCCACCCACCCCACCACACCTCTTATGTTTTCACAAGTAATTTGGTGAGTTTCTCACTAAGCAGCAGCAAGCTGCTAACTAAGGGGGTTATAGCTGGTTACACACCTTGTTGATGGTCCAACTTGCCCTTTGAGAAACCTCAAAATGGAAACCAAAGGGGGAACTTGGCAGAGTCAGCACTCTACTTGCTCAGAATGACCTCCATGTTGCATACAACCCAATTGCTTCTGAGGGAGTAATCCAATGGGCACCAGCTGAATGCAGTCCTCATCCATGGACATTGGGCATACAACATCTGTCAACTCATCATAACCTCTCTGAGACATAGGCAGGTTGCTCATGAAGAACAGACCTACATTGCAGGTCGCACCAGTAACCAGCATTGAAAGACTGTTGCAGAAATATTTTATACACATGAGTAGGAATCCTGCTTAAAGATTGGCCCAGGCTGCGGCTCAGGGATCCTCATTAGCTCTCTTATTGTTCATTCACTTAGCACCTACCTGCATGCTTGCATCATCCATGCCATGTCATGTCAGACCTGTTAATGCTTTGCTGCTTCAGCCAGAGCAAAATGCTTGCAGTGCTGACATATTGGAGTTGTCTTTAGTGCAGACACATAGACAGGATCCTTCTCAGGGACCCCAGATGGTAGGGTATCATCTTAATGTATTGCACACTGAGATGAGCAGTGTTCCCTGCCATTATTTGCCATTCTCTAGATGTGAAGCACTATTAGAACATTTAACATCTATAACATATGCACATCAAACACATGGCATATTCATCCAACCAAATGGCCATGTTGGATACTGGATGGCAGCTAGTCCGTAGTCTAGTCATGTGAGGGTGACACTTTTGGTTGGGGAGGTCTCAGTACCATCAGTTATGGGCACAATTTAAATACAGTCCAGGGGTTTTACAATGGTCAGTGACCCATTTGGGATGCTCGTGGTGAGGGGAACTTTCTTGGTACAGTACAGGGAGAGTTTAGCAATCAGTCTTGTAAGGCTAACACCAACAGTCAGTGTGGTCATGTATCATCAATTAGGGAAATGCAAAGACAATGGTCAGTGGTCTGGTCAGTCACATGTAGGGGCTGCACATCAAAGTTGGTCGGAAATCCAGGACAAATACAGAGAGAGTAAGAACTGCCCATGCTGGAGTCAGAGATAACCCAGTGTGGAACTGGAGGAACACAGCAGGCCAGGCAGCCTGAAGGGTCCCAACCAGAAACATCAACTTTCCTGCTCCTCTGATGCTGCCTAGCCTGCTGTGTTCCTCCAGCTCCACATTGTATTGTCTGGGACAAATACAATCCTGGGTGCTTCTCCAGGTGGATTCAAAGGGGGCCTGTAGGGGATATCATTGCCATAGGGGGCAGGAGATTCAAGTCTGTGGAAGTGAGTGGGATGGGGAAGCAGTGGCATTGATAGAAGTGCAGACTGCAATGGTGCCATGGGCAACTCAAGGTGGGGGGATGGGTGGAGCTGTTTGGTAAGTGAAACAGCATGGCAGGATATCAAGGACTAATGGAAGGTTTGTTATTGCCAGTCGTTGTGAACCAGATCAAAACCCCTTCAAATATATCAAGGAGATACACTAGACCCTAACCTTCTCTTATTTAAAGGCAAGTGTAAGGTGCTGTTTCTAGAGGATTGGTTCTCCACCAAGAAGGTCATCAATAAACATGTAGAATTAGACCTTATATATACACACAATTACGAAGAAAAACCGGAAATTAGGTAACCAATTCCAATGGACCCCAGAGTTTAAATACCAGGTGAGAAAACACAACAGCACTTCATCAGAGGCTGCACTAATGATGTGTCCCGGCAGGGTAATGAAACGTCTGCAATATAATGAACCAGCTCAGTGAGCAAACCAACCACAGCATCCTCAATCCAAGCTACAAATCTACTCAAGAACCTTAGACACCTTTGGGCGCAGTATGCTCAAATTGGCCTGGAATTGGGAAACCTATGCCAAATGACAGAGCACTACCCGCAAGCAACTCTAATTCCTGCATGGATGCCTCAGGAGCCAGGCATTACCGCACAGTATTAGATACAAACCTCCCATCAATAACCCACATGCACATAGGACAGCAGAACACAATGGCCGCAGAATGGTAAAGGTAATGATTAACGATGCACACAACCGGCTCCACAGATATGACATGGAAATTACGTGCCAAAAAACCCTATTCCTGGATGCAACGAACCTAGAGTGGATAACAGACTTAGAAAGAGCCATTAACATCAGTCAACAAATAACAAGAACCAAGAAAAGACAGATCCTCCAAGAAAACCTAGCCAAACTAACCCACCAAAACGGCAACCAAAGATCAGACACTTGGGTAAGAAACCTTTCAGACAGGACACCAACAGACACAGAGAAAGCTGTTCTAATATGTGGAATCAACTACAACCACAAGAGATGCTAACAGGACAGAGTTCCTAGCCACACTAGAATCCACACTGAAGACCAACGGCATCAATGAAGAAACACAGCAAGCCATAAGACAGACACTAGTCCCGACACTGACCAGAAGGAGTGAACTTAACACTCTTAACACATCAGAAACGAATGCCCTAGAAGGACTGAAAAAAGACAAAAAGATCATAATACTACCAGCAGACAAAGGCCGCACGACAGTAATACTAAGCAAGTGGGACTACCTCACTGAAGCACAGACACTACTAGCAGATACGAACACATACCGGCAAGTGCAAATAGACCCGACGCCACAACTGGGTAATAAAATAATCAACACACTAAAGAGACTCAAACAGACTGGACAAATTAACAAAGCTAACTACCTAAAAATGAAAGCTGAAGGGACAAACAACCCCCGATTCTAGGCCTCCCAAAAGTACACAAACCGGAAGTACCTCTCAGACCCATAGTCTCCCTCCCAGGCACACCAAAACACAGGTTAACCAAAGAGTTACAAAGAAGACTAAAGCATCTCGTCAGCAAGTCACCCCACTCAATCCACTCAGCCCAGGAGTTCCTCAATTCTCTCAAAGACATAAGAATAGATGATGACGAGACCATGGTGTCCTTTGACATTACTGCCCTATTCACATCGATTGACACACCACTGGTAAGAGAAACACTAGCAACACTACTAAACGAACAAGACCCGAGTGACACCATCTCCACAGACAACATGCTGAAGTTACAGGACCAAAGCCTCATGACCCACTTTACATTTAATGGTCAAATCTATGAACAAATCAACGGGACACCCATGGGGTCACCTATCTCCAGACTAATAGCAGAAGCAGTGATGCAGAGACTTGAAAGCATAGGCCTTCTGCAGATCCAACCTAAACTATGGATCTGATACGTGGTCGACACTTTTGTCATCATCAAACGGACTAAACTAGAGGAGACACACCAACTTGTAAGCAACAGTCTCACCGGCATCAAATTCACCAGGGAAGAAGAAAAGAACGAACTGCGCCCATTCTTGGATGTCATAGTAGGGTGCAGGGCCAAACGAGAATTTCTGACGAAGGTACACAGAAAGGCCATACACACAACAGCAATTACCCCAGCACTCACAAACGGAGTTGTGTAAAAACCCTATTTAAATGAGCGACAACACACTGCAACAACCCTGACCTACGCCAAAACGAAGAAGAATATCTCTGCCAACTTAAGGACAACGGATATCTGAACAGCTGGATCTGACGATACCTATCACACAAACAACAGAAAGATGCTGCATGCCCTGACACATTCGTCACGCTAGCCATACATCAAGAACATATCCAAACTGACCACAAGACTGCTATGACCATTGGGCATCAGAGTGGCACACAAACCTACATCAACCCCATGCCAACTGCTAACTCGAACCAAAGACCCCTTACCCACTATGGACAGAACCAATGTGATATACAAGATCCCATGCAAAGACTGCGACAGACATTACATTGGACAGACAGGAAGGAAACTGGCCACAAGAATACACTAACAACAACTAGCAACAAAAAGACATGACCAGTACTCACTCGTCTCCATTCACATGGATAAGGAGAACCACCAGTTCGATTGGGACATCATCAGGATCCTAGGACAGACCAAACAAAGACAAGCACGGGAATTTCTAGAGGTTTGGTTCTCCACCAAAAAGGTCATCAATAAACACGTAGAATTAGACTTTAAATATACACCACTGTGAAGAAAACCCGGAAATGAGGTAACCAATTCCAATGGACCCCAGAGTTTAAATACCAGGCTGGAAAACACAATAGTGCTTCATCAGAGTCTGCACTGATGATGTTACCCAGCAGGGTAATGAAACGTCTGGGAACTAACGAACCAGCTCGGCGAGCCAACCAACCACAGCAAGGTGCTGTGTTCCTGCAGTAATTTAGTTGGTCTCACTACTCAGCTTTAAGTACTTTATTCTTGTCCTATCTTTAAAATACAAATAAAATAAAGAAGAATTGGAATAACTTAACTATTAGAAGCCTTAACAGAATGCTTTATTGTTTATCTACTATACAGCAACTGTTCCAAGATAGTAACATCCCATAAACACACCCTTGGCAAAGAAAAATTCAGTGAAACAGATTGTCTCACGTGCAATTCTGGCAGCAGGAAGAGAACCCAATTGGTTAGCTGTAACCAAGAGAAAGATGTAGCTGCTTCGACAAACAGCTTCAAAACCTCAGAAACTACTGAAAGGTAAACTAAAACCCTGGTTCTGTGGGAGCCTGATTCCATCCATTCATGCTACTTCTATTGTTCCAATATTTTAAAAACAACACCTAAAGCCTCCCAAACTCTTTACTTTATTAGTTTGGATCAGTCCACTCTGAAACTCTGTTTCAACTGCTCTTCACAAAAAAGGACAAAATACACCTCTTAAAGCCATAGTATCATCACACTTCCCCCTTAAAAAATGAACCATCAACATACAAAGATGGCTTCATTTTTAAAACCCTTTGCTGTTTTGCGACTAGTGCACTACAATACATATACATTACATTTGACTCCATGCGTGCAAACCTGCAACACTACAATCCATTTTAGTCCATTTCTTCTGCCACCAAGCACTTTCATCTTCCTTAATCAAAGTTGTGACAGTAGGTTGGCAATTACATTCTCTCATCCTGCCATTTAAATGGTGGCAACATGAATGTTGAAATGCTGCAGCACCAACACCAAACTCAAGGTCTCCTTCTCAATTGTGGAATATTTCTGTTGATGAATATTCAACTTTGTGAAAAAATACCCAATAGGTCTTTCTATCATCTTGTGGTCTTCTTGCGAAACTACTGCACTGACACACACATCACTTGCATCAATAGCCACCTTGAATGGCTTTGTGTAGTTAGCTAACACTAGAACAGTGATCAACACAGCTTTCAGGTTGTCAAATACCTTCTGACACTCTTCCATCCACTAAAATATTTTACATTTCTTCAACAGGTCAGTCAGTGGAGCAATCAAACTGCAAAAATTCGATACGAATTTCCGATAAAAGCCACTCAGTCCCAGGAATTATAGTACCACCCTCTTTGATGGAAGGGAAACTCCTATTAACCTTTGTTTTCACATCCCATGGGGCCATCTGTCCAAGTCTGGTGAAATAGCCCGGAAATGTGACTTGGGCTTTTGCAAACTCACTCTTAACCAGGTTTTTCTCCAAGACTCCTTAAGTCAATCAAATACTTCTGTTAGGTGCTCCAGATGTTCCTTCCATGTGTGACTAAAAATCACCAGATCATCTATGTACACCACACAATTGGGTAATCCCGAAATGACCTTATTCGTTAGTCTTTGAAATGTGGTTGGCACATTCTTCATACCAAAGATCATGGTTTTAAACTGGTAAAGTCCATTCAGTGTCGTGAAGGCTGAAATTTCCCTTGGTCTTTTGGATAAAGATACCTGCCAGTATCTCTGAGTAAGTCCAACTTTAAAACTTAAGTTGCTTGTCCCACCTTCTCAACACAGTCTTCCAAACGTGAAAGAGGTTATGAATTAGACTTTGCAATTGCATTGACTTTGCAATAGCCCAGTCATGATCATTGGGTACATCTGGTTTTGGTGTCATTTCCGTGGGTGAGCTCTTTTCACTGTAATTCACTTAATTATAGCATCTCTGAGTATGCTTTCAATCTCCTTCTAAACCTGCGCCAATTTTAGATGATTAAATCTATGAGGATGTTGCTTAATTGGAATAGCATTTCCTAAATCTACATCATGCATATTTATGTTAGTACTTCCCAGCATACTCCCACATCTCTCTCCATGTGATTGTAATAACTCGTTCAGGTCATTTTGATTTTTCTCTGGGACATAACTCAATAATTTATCCCATTATTTGAGAGCTTTCTCATTTTCCAATTTAATTTAACGAATGTCCAATTCAGAATCATTTGAACTTGGCTCTTCACTCTGTATTATATCCAGCAACACATTCTCCTTTGCGTTCCTTCCCTATCAAAATACCTTTTGTGCACATTCATATGATACACTTTGTGAGATTTCTTTCTACCTGGTGTTCTTATCAAATAATTTGCCTCATTCAATTTCCTTTTGATTTGATATGGCCCACTAAGCCTTGCCTTTAACAGTTCACCTACCACTGGGAATAACACTTTATCTCTACTAGCAAAATTATGCATTTTTGATGCCTTGCCTGTTTCCTGTTTTCATTACATGCTGAGGTACTTTTAAGTGTTGTCTAGCCAACATACCTGCTCTATTTAATCTTTCTCTAAAATTTGACACATTATCCAAATACATAGTCCCTGAACATCGACTCACTAACTTCTCCTTAATTAATTTCAGTGGTCCTCTCACCTCATGCCAGACCAGACCCCCTTAAAATATATTAAGAAGGAAGCCTAGATCCTTACATTTTCTTATTTTAAAGGTAAAAGTCAGGTGCTGTGTTCCAGATGCAATTTAACTGGTCAAACTATTTGACGATAAGCAAAACACAACTTATTCAGACACTGTTCCAATATAGTGACATCCCATAAATACACCCTTGGCAAAAAGGCAAATTCAGAAAACAGATTTCTCTCACATTCAATCCAGCAGCGCAGGAAGAGACCTGCCCCAACCCCGCCAGATTTTGGCTGTAATCATGAGAGGGAAAAATAGATTCCACTTCTTCAAGACCCCAACAGCAACTGCTGAAAGCTAACTAAAAATCCTGGATCTGTGAGAGCTTGAACACAACCATTCAGGCTGCTTCTATTGTGCCAACTTTTAAAAAAATCCCAAGGCCTAACAAGTTGTTTATCTTCTCGTAGAGTGCTCAGCGCCTATCCCGCAATCTCTCCCTCTAAAAGAAACCAGGATAAAACACACCTCTTAAAGCCACAGTATCGTCACACTCACCCAGTGTGTCACCTTACCCAAGTTTCTGCACCTTCTGAGCCTGAATGCGATGGTGCTATGTCCCTCAATATCAGGGTGCAGCATGTCTCACTGTGTAGTGAAATGTGCTCAGTGCTCACTTGCAGGGTTTGCCACCGATGATTGTTCTGAAAGCTAAAAAAACTCTTTTGCTCCTTCATTTCCCAATTAAGGTTCTGTCCACTAAGAATGATGTGCCCTGTTACTGTTGAGATGTTAGCCACTCTCACCGCCTACCCAAGAAGGTGAAGTATGAAGACCAGGACCGACAGCAAGCCTAGGACCAGGAGCAAGTCCTTGTAGACAATGAGGAGCATCCAACTCAAGGAGAAGTCATGCAGGGCTTCTTTAAATGTGTAGGGTGCTCAGTCCCAGAGTCTTCCGGCCCAGTTCCTAGGGATAAGCAAGATCCATTGCCAATGTAGACTTTATGTCCCAGAACATGATGACAACACTGTGCCAGATGCTGACCTGAGGGCTGCAGGTATGGGAAGCCAACCTCTCCCACTAGATGTGAAGCTGCCTGCTGCTCAGAGCTTGTATGCTACTGGCTCCTTCCAGGGAGCAATGAGAGATGTGAATAGGATCCCTCAGTCATGCACCATCAATTGCCAAGTCACACAGGTTCATTTTTTTTCCCCTATGATAAGGTCAGTGCTGCAGTCTGGGCAGTTAAATTTAGGAATATAGCTTGGATCCCTCAGGTGCAGCATGCCATCGACTGCACATACATGTCACTGTGAGGACCACATCACAATACTGTGGAATTCATCACTCAGAAGGGGTTCTATCTGATTATTGTTCAAGTGATCAATGTTACCTCTGCCTGGAGGTGTGTGCCCACTATCCTGGCAGCTGTCATGATTCATATATTCCACCTTTGTGCCATCACTGAACTGTAAAACAAAGCCAAAGTGCTGTGAGACTTTAAGGCGTGGCTTAGAGGACGAAGCAATGAAACACAAGGAAAGGCAGGTACGAGTGCAAAATGCATAACTGAAATGCAGAAGTATACTTTTGGTGAATCACAGATGCAGAGAAGCTGGCATGTATGGGAAGCCAGTGTTTATGAACTTGAAATGCACATGGTTGCTTCCCATACAGTGAACATTGGTGATGGGTGCCCAAGATGGAGATCCACAGTACAGATGGCAAGCCAGAGTTGTCACGTATCCACTCTGACTTCGGGAATTCTCAGGATCTAGTTTCTATCTGGCAGATGGGAGAATGGGAGAGTGCACATTAATTAGGTGAGATTATGTAGTAACAAGACTGCTAATATCTAAGAATCTCCATTAATTGACCTTTTGTCACTTATTAGCAATAAACTCAATTTGGTTGAAAAATGCAACTTGCCTGTCTTGATGTTGAGAAAGGTGCTGCTCAACATTGCACATGATTCACCCAGATTTCCAGTCACAGCTTATGTTTTGCAGGGCCCTGGAAGACTCTGCCCAAAGACTGAACTCTTTTCTGAACAATTTCCTTTTCAGAATCTTGAACCCAACGAAATATCATTCCTTTCATATACATTTCACTTTTCCAAATGCCTTTCTGATTTCTATCAAAAATATACAGTTATCTTCGCAGAACTAAAACCAAAGACACATTTCCCTCTGCTTTAAAATCCAAATACCGAAATGATATTTAGTATAAACCTCCATCCAAACCACCCTCCGAAGAACAAAAACGGAAAAGATATCTATAAGAACCATTTTCACTTTTGATCAAAATTTCATCTTGACACTATTTATTTCCATTATTTTTGCAGTAGTAATGTATTTACGTTAAACACACAAGGATTTTCAAAACAATCATATTTTATATACTTCCTTTGATCATGGAATTTATTTTCTTCCAGGTTTGCTCTTGATAAAGATCCATGATAACACAAACGATTTTTAAATTGTATGGTTGCAGCAGTAACCACCCATGGAACAGTTTTAAATTCTTGTTGTGGAATCTCTCTACAAAAAAATCATAAGTTATGGTTTATATAAATAATTTCTGCAGAATCTTTCCCTTTCTTCACCATTGAACATTTCTGTTGACAAATATTTAGTTTTTTAGAAAAATAACTGAACGTACATTCGATCCCATTCTGGTCTTGCTGTGACAAAATTGCAGTAACACTGACATTGCTGGCATCCACATGGAGTTTAAATATCTCCTCATAATTAGTTGTGAAGAAGGGTCACTTGACCCAAAACATTAATTCTGCTCTTTCTCCACAGATGCTGCCAGACCTGTTGAGTTTTTCCATTAATTTCTGTTTTTGTTTCACATAATTAGGTGCTGCTAAAACCTATGTGCCCATCAATACAGTTTTTACATTGTCAGAAGCACTTGTTCATTCAAATTCCTTGTTTTTCTGCACAAATGTGTTGAAAGACCCAGTAGAGTACTGAAATTCAGAATGAATTTCTAATTTGGTTCATGAAATAACTCCACAAAGTCCGATATCCTGTCACCACATCACCAAGTGGCGAATCCTTGACATTGATCCAGCTCCCTCAGGGCCAGATTTCAGAGTGAACAGGATGTCTGACACTCCTGTTCTTATCTGTCAGCCAGTGCTCCCTGATTGAACCAGATTAACAGCCCCAGTCAGGGAACTCATATTCTATAAGGCCCGCCTGGCTAACTTTGTTACAATCACTACAGTTCATGCATGCCAGTTTATCACAGAATTTCATGTTTTGTCTTATGCATAGGAAAATCCAAGATACCTCTAGTTTTGCTTCCCTAGGTACTACTTGATCTTGTTCAACAGTGTTATCAAAATAAATCAGTTTTGTTGTGGCAAATTCACTTTTTTTGGCCAAATTTGTAACCAAGTGGTTACAAAGAGCCAATTAAGCAGTTCACTCAATTGGTATAAATTATTTTCTCAAGTTTGCTTGAACATACTCCTTCTATGGCCTTATTGGTTAATTGTTGAAAAGTTGCTGGTGCGTTCTTTTCATTTCAACCATTGATAAAGTCCATCTGGTTTTATAATACCTAATATTCCTTTGGCTGTATCAGTAAATGGAATTTGTTAATAACCTTTTAAAAAGTCATTTTTTGCAACAAATTGTGATTGTACAATCTTCTCAATACAATCTTCCAATTATGAAATCAAATATAAATCTGCCTTTACTACTGTATTGCCTTTGTTACTGTATTGATTCTGCAATAATTGATATGCAATCATTGTAATTCATCTGGTTTCAACACCATCATGATGGTTGAGCTCCAGGTTCTATAACTCGGTCCAACAATGCTCGTCATCTATCATGAACCTAATCTCTTCCTTCCACTTGATGTAACATCTCTAGGTCGAATCTGTAATGATATTATAAGTCACATTCCCGTCATTAATATCATGCATAGCCAAACATATTTTTCTTCGTCTATTAACATTAATTGATTTGTAGGTCTATAACAACTTTTATAATTCATATCAATAGTTTCCTAGACGAGAGCATGATATTCGAGAAAATCTTTTAACCATCTGTATTTTATCAAAACTAATTACTAGACAGTAACTTTTGAATTTTCAGCTTCAGGTTCATTTTTGAAGGTTTGGATGTTTGTATTTTACTTTCTATTTCATTCACCACTTCTGTTCTGACTATCGTCCCCATTATAGCGTGTCTTTAATACATTAACATGACACATGCATTGTTTTTAATTTTCCTGCTTGTCTGGAGCACAAGCTGCATAATTCACATGATTGATTTTTTTTTTGATTTGATAAGGTCCAGTGAATCTTGCTTTTATTGGTCTCCTAGAAGCAAACAATAGTAATACCAATGACTTACCTCCAGTAACAAAATTCTAAGCTTTCATCTCCTATAGTTTTCATTATCTATTGAGCACTTTTCAAATGCTTTCTGATCGACTCACAAGTTTTGCACATTTTTTTGTCTGAGAAATTCAACACACATGTCTGAAGTGTAACTTCTGTGACTTGATTTATTATCTTTTTCAAATCAGTTGAAGGGGTCCTTTCACATCATGCTCATGTATAAGTTCAAAAAGACTGAATCTTGTGAAGCTGTAGAAGTGCCCCGATTGCAAAAGTAATAAGTGGATCTCTTTATCCAAATCATTAGCATATTCTTGCTTTTTTTTTATTCATTGGCAAGGTGTGGGTGTCACTGGCCAGGCCAACATTTACTACCCATCCCTAATTGCCCAAAGGGCAGTTAAGTGTCAATCACATTGCTGTGGGTCTGGAGTCACATGTCAGCCAGACCAAGTAAGAACGTCAGTTTGCTTCCCAAAGGGACATCAGTGAACTAGATGGGTTTTTCCTGATAACTGACAACTGTTTCATGGTCTTCCTTAGACTCCTAATTCCAGATATCTATTCAATTCAAACTCCACCCTCTGTTAGGGCGAGGTTTGAACCTGGGTCCCCAGAATATTACCAGGTCTCTGGATTAACAGTCTAGCAATAATACCACTAGGTAATCACCTCTCCTCCATTCTTGCTAATTAGCTCTTTCATGATCTTTAGAATTTAATGGCATCTTTCTGACACTCCTTGACAATGTGAATGATCAACTGAAGGTGTGAATTGTTTTATTTGCAAACTACACATTTTTTTTTATGTGAACGTTGTCCATTCACATGTGACTCAGGTAACAATTATTTCATGCTAATTTGTTGCCTAACTCCTCAGCCTCCTTTGTCCTGCCTGTGCTGCTGGTACATGCATTGAAACTTCCTGTCCCATTGTAAATTCCTCTCCAGCCCTGAGAAATTGTCACAATGTTGGCACTGGACAATCAATGTAGTCTTCTGAACTCTCACCCTTTGCTGAAGAGAACAATGTCAATACCCCTCATGACATTATCTCCTACTACCACTACATTCCTTTTCCTCCCCCCATTTAAATGGGTTCCAGTACCATGGTGCCAGGGTCATTTAACTTATTCATCCTGCAGTCCTCCTTTATGCAAGTTGAAAGAACCCCAAACTTGTTGGACAATTGCAAATGCTGAGGTTTTTGCATTCCTGTCTTCGGGATCCCTGTACCTGCCTCAGCTGCAGGCACACTTCCTCATTGTGACAATTGATCATATCAGAGGACCCTATATTAAGGAATATGAATACTTCCGGTACTAAAAATCTAAGTTTCTTTTCCTCTCCATGATATGTTACAGCATTTGTGGCTTGGCTTCTACACAATGTCTCTGAGCTGAGAGTTTCTGATTTCAAAGCCACTCTTTTATATGTTTTACTTCTGAAGACAAGTTCAATCGAGCCCCATTTCAAAAATTCACAGCCCCGTGCTTTCTATAACTTATAGTCATACTAGAGTGGAACTAATAGAAACTTGATTAAGTTCTGTCAATCTATTTTGTGTGCTATCAGGAGATATTTTAGAATTGTTATGAAGCAGAGGTTGACCCCCCTCTGAACAACTAAAATCGAAACACCTAGAGAACCTTGCCTTGCCTCATAATCTGTTAAAGGAAGAGTAAAAAGTAACCTGCCTCTCACCTCCCAATCTGTTACAAAGGGGAGGCTAAATGAAATGAACTCCTGACAGTCACTCTATAATCAACAAATAACTATTTATTTATCTATCTCTAACAGTGAACAAATTAACAGAACCACTAAAAAAAGGAACAATTCCCCCTTTAACTACTAACTATTCCCAAATAAGATGAAATTCTAACGGTAGGCTGTACCAATAAATACAAGTCCTACTTATATAAACCAAAATGATAAAAACGATTAAAACTTAATCCCTCAAAATTACAGACTGGATACATCTTCTGGAATGCTGATCCTCAGTCAGGAACGCCTTTCTTCATCAAATTCTCCCGTCAAGAGTATTAGCTAAGAATGCTGCTATATCTTTAGTTTAGATGATGGTTTTCTGAGAGCTCAGCGAATTCTGTGAGAGCCAGTGATTCTTCCTTTTATGGCTGAGAGCTGTTCTCTTGGCAGATGACTGTTGATTCTCACCCTTATTTTTCAAATGCCCTCTTCTTTTATACCCTTGATGACCTATTAATTTCTTTCAATAGGATTGGTCCTATGTTGTCAAAACCATCAGATTTAAATTTAATTGAGTTTTGGTATCTAGGGCCTGGATTAAATTAATTGGCTAAATTCAAAAACCTGTTGTCTTGGTAAAAATGTTGCTTTGCCTGCTAATAGTATAGACTTTTGATACAATGTTTCAATTTCAAAAGCTCTCCATGCACCTGCACATTTTTAAAATCTCCAAGCCTGGGAAAAAACACATCATCTTTTAAAGAGGCCACACATTTTTCCTTCCTATCATACAAACATCAAATACTAACATCCTGCCTTCCTATCAACGACAGAATGAAAAAAATAAACATTGCATTTTCAGGTTGTGAACTGTGCATATATTGGTGGTCACATGTGTGCCTTACATACACAGAAATAGAGATAAACAAACAGCTGCCAGAAAACGTAGCAAGTCTTTTAAACTTTGAAATAGTTATTTCAAAGCAATTGTGTAATGTGTGCAGATTGTTTATTTGTTTTCATTTATCCTATAGACATCTGATAGGTCTAATATAATGGAGTGCAGAATGTGTGGACAGCTATTAAATGTGACATTACACATTTACTGAGCATTTGATGCTTTGATCTGATGAAGATATCATCAACTCAAATTTTATGTTACTTTATAATTCAGCTTGTCATTAAACTTTAAAAACCTTAATCTATTACTTCTTTCTGAGAGCAATGCTTGAATATAATTTCTTTACTATTTTGATGATAGATCACAGAATGATTTAAGTGTGTGTTAAAGATTAACACTTTCATCAGTTTTATACTATACTTGCCATAATTTTTAAGAAATTTGAATCTAGTGACTGCCCATACTGGTAAGTGTTGAAATGGCTGGAAATTCCTTGCTTAAAAGGGATTTCAATTTTTATCCAAATGCCACAGATGCTCAGATTGGCTTGTAGCTTTAGTCAGTGTCTTCGAAGAGAAATCGTCTGAAGAAACTTGAAATTTGAGCACAAAATAACTATAATGCCTAATTAATTTGCTAACATTTTACAGAACACAACAGGTACAATCAATATTGAAATAATTGACCTGGCGCTAATGACTTTCAAGCACCAACAAAGTTCTACCTGTGTAACTCATCACGTGTTATATTAGGACAATTTACCATATCGATAGCTTGAGTACAGTTTACATTGCACGTCTTGTTCAAAGACATTGGTTGTTTTTAAGTCTTTATTTGGTCTGCCAATGTTTTTACAATGATAATTTGGTGACTTTAAGAATCTTATTGAATGTAATTTTGTTTTTCTGTCGTCAGATTAGAAAACACTACTATGGTGGTGGGCAAATCGTTCCACTGTTGATAGATGTAGCAAAACCTGTGAAGGTCACTATGGTG
>NC_063350.1:25640109-25683347 GCF_021869965.1 Rhincodon typus | reverse complement strand
TGCTCCTATGATGCTGCTTGGCCTGCTGTGTTCATCCAGCCCTGCACCTTGTTGTCTCGGATTCTCCAGCATCTGCAGTTCCTACTATCAAGGTCACTATGGTCTCTGTCATCAGACAGAGGGGGAGACAGAGTTGAACCTGAAGGGACGAAGATGAGAAGGCAGAGCCTTCATGGTGACCGCAGCCAGTACAGTAACTGAGACTGTTCTTCTGTATTGCGAAGGAGCTGTGCAGCCAAATCAGCTGGATAGTTGTTCAAATATTTGAAAGAAAACCCGAGCTCTGCCTGTGTTGACAAACTAAAGCATCGTATTGGTTGAAAGTGGTCCTAAACTAGCTGGTGGGCTTTTTCTTCATATAACACACACAAAGGTAAGAATTAGGAGCAAGATCAGGCCATGCGGTCCCTGGAACCTGCTCGGCCATTTGATAGGGTAATGCGGAGCTGATTGTGGCCTCTATTTCCTGTCTACCCCCATTTCCTTTGACTCCCTGTAGTCAGTGCACATGGCAATATCCTAAATAATGTTGTTGTGCAGTAATTTTTAAAAAGCGCTTGCTTTTCCGTTTCCCACAATTGGAAGCGATGTTGGCAGTGGCTTCGCTTTTCAAAGGATTTCGTTACATTTTGTGTTTAATTATTTGTTTCGGGCTGATGGTGAAACTTTGGAGAATTGGCGACAAAGACGTTTGGGAGGTAAAAAGGAGAGGTTACAGATGAAATCGCAGCGGATTGGACGCCAGCAGAACTGGAGAGATAGACGCTGCTGGACGAATCCCACATAGGCTGTTACAGAACCGGAGTTCCTCGGACAGTTGTGAGCAGCTGGGCGTTGAACACTTACAATATCTCCCAGCTGCTATCTATTTAAAAAAAAAGCACAGCAATTTACCCGATCTGAAACGAAATCCATCAATGGCCTCCAGCGAGTTGCTTTGTCAATGGATTTTAGGAGGTGTTGCAAGTTTTAAAATTGAGAGCGGATGCCTGAATGAGATTGTCTGATATTGAACCCGTGATATTGGACATTCGGTATAGATGCAGCAGTATTTAAACACTTGCTAAAATCCTTTAAAGATACAATGTGACTTGTAACTGTGCCTTTGTGTTTGCGTAGGTTATGCTATTGGAGGCACAACTTGAAAAGACGACCTGGAGCCCCGAAGAAAGGTTTTATTCCCTTTGCCAGTGAAATGGGGTATGGTGCGTTGCCAATGGCAACTTGAAAAGATCAATTTCACTTTCGTTCGGGGCAGGTTTACGCTGGAAACAAACTGGATTTTTCTGCGGCTCACAGAGATTCTATTAAGCCTGCTAAAAGCAACTAAGAGACAACAGGTAGCGTGTGTTCAGTATTACAAACTGTTCTTGCACAAAAAAGGGGGACATTTTATTCAAGCATCCTAATTGAATTTGTATTGTCCTTATTAACGCTGATGCTTCTGTGCGAATTAGTCTTCGTTTCAGGAACACAGGCCCCACAGACGGTTATTCACCATGGAGAACATTTCAGACACTGGGGCTCTGAATAGATCCTGTTACGGTTCGGAGGATATGTGTGAGTTTTACAATGGGACAGACACTAACTTCACAGTACCTGAACAGTACCAAGATTTCTACATAGTGCTTCCAGTGATCTATTCTGTGATCTGTGCTGCCGGGCTCACAGGCAACACGGCGGTGATTTATGTCATTCTCAAAGCTCCTAATATGAAGACAGTGACTAACATGTTCATTTTAAATCTGGCGATTGCAGATGATTTGTTCACCCTGGTGCTGCCCATCAATATAGCGGATCACCTCCTATACTACTGGCCCTTCGGAGAGATCATGTGCAAGCTCATCCTTTCCATTGACCACTACAATATTTTCTCCAGCATTTATTTCCTGACGGTTATGAGTGTAGACCGCTACCTGGTGGTCCTGGCCACCGTGCGCTCCAAGAAGCTGCCACAGCGCACTTACAGGGCGGCCAAGATCATCAGTCTCTGCGTCTGGCTCCTGGTCACCCTCATCGTCTTGCCGTTCACCATCTTCGCCGAAGTCTACACCGATCCCATGAACAGGAAGAGCTGCGTGCTGGTGTTCCCCAGACCAGAGCGGGCCTGGTTGAAAGCCAGCCGCATCTACACTCTGATCTTGGGCTTTGCAATCCCGGTTTCCACCATCTGCCTGCTCTACACCATGATGCTCTACAGGCTGAGGAACATGCACCTGAACTCGAACGCCAAAGCCCTGGACAAAGCCAAGAAGAAGGTGACACTGATGGTCTTCATCGTGCTGGCCGTGTGTCTGTTCTGTTGGACTCCCTTCCACCTGACCACCATTGTCTCTCTGACCACCGATGTTCAAGAGACGCCTCTTGTGATTGGTATCGCCTACTTTATCACCAGCTTAAGCTACGCCAATTCCTGCTTAAACCCCTTTCTGTACGCCTTTCTGGACGACAGTTTCCAGAAGAGTTTTAAGAAATTATTGGAGTGCAGAGCAGCGTAGAAGGAAAAGAAAAAGGTTAGGCAGGGGTTTGACCAAAACCGGGGCTTGATTTTATCAAGTATGATTGTTTTAATCTAAACGCGACAGCGCAGTGCTAACTACAAACTTCCCTGCCGCCACTTCTTGTTGCAGGCTTCTTGTGGCTGATGCTAAATGGTACCATTTGTGAAAGATCACTCCGGTAACATCCACCAGCTCGGCAGTAAAACCCCCCTGAGGGAATTACAGCAGTGCGAACTTTTTTATCCTGGCTGTGCTCGTGTTGACTGTGACCCGCCGGAATGATTCTACATTAACTTGAAATTTCGATGTATCTGTAGGATGAGCCCGTGAGGGTGAGAGTTAAATTAACTTTTTGTTTGGGTAGCCAGGAACGTCATCTCGGGAGATATTGCCGTTATGTATGTGCAGATTTATGCAGAAAGGGTAGTATTGTACATTTCAAAGGGCCAATGATAACATCGACGTCCTTCATATTTTGGGAGATTGCATGTTGAATGCACTAAGTTCTGAGCCTTGCCTCCTGAAATTCTTTATGATCTAAAAGTTGTTGCACTTTCTCTTCCCTATTACTCTTCATGTGTATTATCTCATTTAGACAATGTGTAAACCTATGGCTGCTAGCTGTTCTGCTGTTGTATTTTCATTGTCCTTACTCTCGAATCATGTCAATAAACCTCGCTAAAAATTCTTTTATGCCTGTTGCATTGTAAATCCTGGAGTACGGAGTGCATGGATTAAACATATACTGGAGTGCAAATCAACACTTCTTATCCAATTTTTTAACCAATATATTTGCACTTACTCATTTTATAATGGAAGTCATATGCTTTAGAAATTTGAACAGGTGTAAATGTCAGAGATCAAATCTCCAAAAAAAAATATAAACTGAGCTAAAATCACATTTCACTTCTAAAATGAAGTTTGTGGAAGGTCACTGAATATGCAAGGATAGAACAACTGCAAACACAATCAAATATGTTGCCGTTATTTTCTTGTATTTTGTTTACTAGGACTACCAAATATATCAGTAGCAATAAGATAGGATCCAGTCATGATTCTTAATGAAGTTAAACCTGTTACCATTTGTCTATAGACAATAATGTCACAATCATCTCAGACCCAAGGGTTAAACATTCTCATTGGCCTATAATCAGTTATTTAAAAATACATTTTTTAAAAAAATGTTGTTCCTTGTGAATTAACTTCTTCTGTTGAAGAGGATTAGATTTTTGGCTGAACGTAAAGATAATTTTGAAGGCGGGAGTGCCTGCAATTTTTTGCTACTGCCTAAGATGTAGCTCCGTCAGTGAATGTTCCTGCTGCACATTGGGCTATATTGGCCCCATCTACCCATGAAAGTAGATAAATAGGTCCACTAAAGTGCCAGTCAGGGCACACTTCACAGGCAGCAGGCAGGCTCCCAGACAGCAGGCGTGACCAGTAAATTAGTTGGGAGTCTCCAGGCAGCCGGTTCGGGAGCAGAGGTGAAAGCACATCCATCAAAGTAGCTCAGCATGAATCACTGGGCAGTGAGGGCTACAGTCTCAACCACTGGCCCCTCTGTGCAATACTGACCTGGCACTTCTATCCACAGTATGTATTTTTCCAATTTACAATTATTCAGAGGATGCCTCCAATTGGAGACCTCTTTGTGGTCCCTCACCTACATTGTCACCTATGCTGGTGACCACCAACGGCATCAGATGCCTCCAGGTACAGAGCTCTGTCTGGTCTCATTTGTTGGGCCAGGCCAATTTTCACCACGGAGGCAACAAACAGGAGCTGGGATTGTGTTAAGTCAGAAAGCCAACTCTTTTGGGAATCTAATTTGAATCACAATTTTCACAGGACTGAATCTGCCCATTTAGAACCAATGGGCAGGAATGTGGCTGGATTGAATATAGCAGTACTGATTTGAACATGACAGATTAATTGTCACTGAAGTTGCTTGTTCTCCTGAGGGACAGATCTATGCTTTGTGCCAAAGTCTTCCAGATGGAAGACTCAGCTTCACATGGAAGTGAAGTGAGACAGAAGACTGGTGCCTGGACCAGGGAGGACCTTCATTTTATCGTTTTTGCCCTGGATCTAAGAATGGAGGTGATGCATAAGAGAAAGGTGGTAGGGTAGTAGGAAGAAGCCACCTTCTGGCATGGCAGGGTCACCTCTCTGTTCAGCATCACCTCCTTTGGCTTCCAATTTGACCCCTTACTCACCTCTTGATCCTTCTCTAAAGGACTGTCTCCTTCTAACAATTCACAGTCATCCCTCTCTCTGGAGGGCAAAATCAGGAGAGCCCAGCAGATTACCACAATGACAAAGATCCTTACAGGATATTATCAAATGGCCTCACCTGAATGCTTCTGGCAGTGGAACAGTATCTTGAGAAGCCCAATGGTCTGCTCAGCGGTTGTCCTGCTGATTTTTCTCACTCCCAATGATCCATTCACACATTTTGGAGGTTGTACCAAAGAACTGAGGCAGTCTAGACTGGCAGAGGATGAAAGACTCATGCCACCTGCTAGAGTTACATGGATCCTTGGTGCTGTGAGGCAGCAGTGCTAACCACTGAGCCACCGTGTCACCCAAATAGGTGACCAGAGAGTTGCAATAGTATGTAGCCATTCAGAGATGTTACAACATCTGCAGTTGATCCTTGGAAGGAGTCAGAAGTGAAGAAATTCAAAGTGACAATGACACTTGTGGCCACCAGTATGACTACCAATGAGAATGATCATGTGATGTGGGGTCTTTGTTGGTGAGGGGACACCATTCATCAGGAGAATCAAAATTTCCTGCTCTTGTGTCCTCCTACCACTGAAAGTCCCTCAAAACCATAAGGCATAAGAGCAGAAGTAGGCCAATCAGTACAAGAAAACTGGTCCGCCATTAACTGAGATCATGACTGATCTGAGAGTCCTCAACTCCATTTTCCTACATTCACCATAACACTTGATTCTCTTACTGAGTAAAAAACCTGTCTATCTCAGCCTTGAATGTACACAATGACTCAGCCCTTCACAGCTGTGGTAAAGAACTCCACAGATTCACTACCCCTAAGAGAAGAAATTCCTCCTCATCTCTTCCTAAAAGAGTGACCAATTATTTTGAGATTATACCCTCTGGTCCTAGACTCTCCCATAAGGGGAAACAAACTTTCAAACCAAACTTGTCAAGTTCCCTAGGAATATTATATGTTTCATTAAGGTCACCCCTCACTCTTATAAACTCCAATGAGGAAAAGCCCAAATGCTTAACCTCTCCTGATGAGACAGTACCTCTGTATCCAGGCTTAGCTTAGCTAAATTTCTCCAGACTGCCTCCAATGCCAGTATATCGAAGAAAGGATAAGAGGCCCAAAATTGTTAATAGTATCCCAGCTGTGGTCTGACTTGTGCATCATATATTTTTAGCAAGAATCCCCACTTCTCATTAAAGTAAGGGCTAAAATTCTATTTGCCTTTCCTACTACCTGCTGACCTTGGCTGATAGGTTTTCGAGATTTATGTGCTGTATGTTTCTGTAGTCTTTCTCCATTTAAATAATATTCAGCTCCTCTATTCTTCCTGCCAAAGAGCATCACCTCAGATTTTACATATTATATTCCATTTGCTAAGATTTTGCCCATTTGCTCAACCTGTCTATATCTCTCTGCAGACTCTTTGTGTCATCATCACTACTTGGCTTCCCACCTATTTTTGTGCTATCTGGAAACTTAGCTATAGTGTATTTACTTGCCCCGTCTAAATCATTCTTATATATTGCAAATACTGTGACCTCAGCAGTGCCCCTGTTGCACTCCTCTAGTTACAAGCTGCCATCCTGAAATGCTCTCTTGTCCCAACTCTCTGACTTCTAGTCATGAAACCCACCTTTCTACTGGTCCCAAATTCTAGCATTAAATAAAATTTTCAGGCATGATAGCTCCTTCATAAAGCTATGCTCACTTTACCTACTCTTACTATGTATTTCTAATTATATTCCTATTGCTTATTTTATAATTAACTCTAATATTTTCCCAATGACAGGTGATCAGCTAATTGACCTACACTTACCTGTTTTTTTTATTTCCTTCTGTTTTTGAATAAAGGTATTACATTGGTAGTTTTCCAATCCTTTGACAATTTTCCAAAATCATGGATTCTTGGAAGATTACTACCAGTGTATCCATTATCTCTGTAGCTGCTTCTTTTAATATCTTAGGATGTATCCCATGAGGTCTAGAGGAGTTAGTGGTCTTTAGCCCCATTAATTTATTTAGGTACTTTTTTTTCTAATGATGGTTATTATATTTATTTCCAGTTCCCCTCTTTCCCCAAAAAGAGGCTGTTTCATCTTTAAAAGAATGATTTCATTTTTCATACATTTTGTGTCTCAAAATTTTACAAATAATTATTAGCAATGCTTTATGAAGAAACTTTCATGTGACAACAATACAACCTGATCAGCACCTTTTATAATTTGATTATAAGACACAAAGAAAGGGTGATGCTGGAGGATGAAATTTCCATTCATATGAAGATAAGAAATAGGAACAGGAGTAGATCATATGGGACTTTGAGTGTGCCCCACTTTTCAATTACTGAACTTCAGACTTATGTCAAATATATTCCAAAAATATAAATATTTCAGTCTTGCATTTGCGCAATAATTTAGCATCCACAGCTGTTAGAGGATTGCAAATATTTGGAATTCTCTACACTAAGTGATTAAATTTCTTCTGCTTTCAGTATGAAATGGCTATCCCTTATCCTGAGAATATGCTCACTAG
Source organism: Rhincodon typus (assembly GCF_021869965.1). Lineage (NCBI taxonomy): Eukaryota > Metazoa > Chordata > Chondrichthyes > Orectolobiformes > Rhincodontidae > Rhincodon > Rhincodon typus. The sequence goes on along the minus strand of NC_063350.1, from coordinate 25,676,075 downwards.
GTTTATTTCATTTGTTCATTAGATGTGGGCATCAACATTACCACAAGCATATATTACCCATTCTTAATTCCCTGTGAGAAAGTGATTGTGAACTGCCTTCTTGAACTATTATAGTCCTTGAGGTATAAGTATACATGCAGTGCTGTTAGGAAGGTGTTCCAAGATTTTGATCCTGTCTGCTTTCTCCGGACAAGGGAAACAATCTGTCTTCATCTACCTTGCCAAGGAGTGTTTCAATGAGATTTCATCCATCTAAACTCCCAGAGCGCAGAACAATTCTAATCACAGTTTAGTCTTCTGATCCTAGGAATTCAAATGCAAATAAATCTTCATTTTACACTTTCTAAAGCAAGTTCATCACTCCAAATCTGTTTACTGCAGCCCTGTACAATTGTTGCAAGACTTCTTTATAATTGTACTGCAACCTCTTGCAAAAATATAACAGCAATTATCTTCCTAATTGCTACTGTACCTGCACACTAATCTTTGGTGTTTTCAAGGGAAGAACACCCAAATCTCTGAATATTAACATGGATTAATCGAACAAAAGCAAAATACTGTAGATGTTGGAAATCTGAAAAAACACAGAGAATGCTGGAGAAACTAGTGACTTGCATGGGCCACAAATCCCCTTTTGTTTCAGATTGAACAATCTCACATTCAAACATAACGTAAAATTCCATCACATTGTGGCTCGCTCATCTCAAAGGGTGGCACAGTGGCTCAGTGGTTAGCTCTGCTGCCTCACCGTGCCAGGGACCTGGGTTCAATTATACCCTTGGATGACTCTCCGTGTGGAGTTTGTACATTCTCCCTGTGTCTGTGTGGGGCTCCTTTGGGTACTCCGGTTTCCTTCCACAGTTCGAAGATGTGCGGGTTAGGTGGATTGGCCGTGCTAAATTGCCCGTAGTGTACAGGGGTGTGTAAATTAGGTGGATTAGACATGGGAAATGCCAGGTTACAGGGAAAGGATAGGGTAATGGGTCTGGGTAGGATCCTCTTAGGAGGGGCAGTGTGGACTTGTTGGGCTGAATGACCTGTTTCCATGCTGTAGGGATTCTATGGTTTTCACAGAACAAGGTTATTAATTAGCCATTTTCATTGCATAATATTAGATCTAAAATAGCATGTCCTCTTGTTGGCTCTACATACTGCTCTCAAAAACTCCCCTTCCCATATTTAGTGCTAGATTGTCTTACTCAGTCAATCTGCAGATTGAAAGTCTCCCTTGATAACTATGTTTCCCATGCTACAAGCTTCTCTCGTTTCCTGATTAATACCATGCACGACAATAACACTACTATTTGTGGACAATAAATAATTCCAACCAATGTATACTGCACCTTTTGTCTCTTAACTCCACATAAACAGATTTCACACATTGTTCTTCTGATCTGAGGTTCTTCTTTACTAATACTGACCCTATCTTTTATTATCAGTGCACCCCTACCCCCACTTCCTTCTTGTCTGTCCTTCTTAAACATTGAATATCCTTGAACATTCAGTTCTCAGTCTTGGTCACCATGCAGCTACATTTCTGTAATAGCTATTAGATTTCACCAATCTATCTCTATTTTTGCCTTTAGATCGTCCACCTTGTACCGAATGCTGTGTGCATTCAGGTTATTCTGTCCTTTTGATACAGTCCCACTTTTAATCTCCCTAGCAATTTTGACTTCCTGCTGTCAACATTATTTCCTTCAATTTGGGGTTACTCTCTAGATTCGCAACACCTGTCCCCAACAAGCTAGTTTATATCCACCCCAACAGCACTAGAAAATCTCCTGGTAAGGATATCAGCCAGTACAGTTAAAGTGTATCAAGCCCAGCTTGTACAGTCCCAATCTGATACCCTATCTCCTCCACCTGTTCTCCAGATAGTAAAAATCATTCAATCCCCATCTTATGTGCACTAGCACATAGCACTGTGATTACTGTTCTTGAGTCCTACTTTCTAATTTCCTCTCTAGCTCCTTCAAATCTGCTATCTAGGCCTCACCCCTCTTCATCTATATAATTGCTACCAACGTGGACAAAGAGTTCTGGTTACACCCAATAACTCAACAGAGACTGGTATCCCATAGCCAAAGTCACCCTTTTATTTGCATGTGGAAAATCCTCGATACCAATCCAGCTGCCTCAGAGCCAGTTCTCAGAGAGACAGGATGTCTGACACTCCTGTTTATGTCTGTCAGCCAGGGGTCCTTGTTTGGACCAGATTAACAGCCCCAATCAGGAAACTCATATTCTGAGGTCCACCTCGCTGACCTCATTACAATCACCGCAACATTCCTCTCCAGAAGGTTGCTCTGCAGCTGCTCTGTGCCATCTTTCACTCAAGCACCAGGGAGGCAACACATCATTCTAAAGTTACATTTACTGGAATGGAAATGTCTGTCTGGTTCCCTGACTATGGAATCCCTTATAGCTACTCCTCTTCCACTCTTCCTCTTTCTCCACTATATAGCTGCGTTGCCTGTGGTGTCATGGGCTTGGCGCTGAGGAACAAGCACCCTCATCAGTTTCCAAAACGGAATACAGATTAGCAAACAACTTATACTCAGGGATTCGTGCACCACCTGTCTAGATTTCTTACACTGCCCAGTAGTCACCCATTCCCTCTCTGCCTGCACATGTCTAATCTGTAGTGTATCTGCAGAGAGTGGCAATTGGAAAAATAAAATCACTTTGGCTAACACATTAGTCTTGATGCCAAAAGGATATGTATGGAAGTTTCCAGACCCTGTTCTTTGAATTCAGACATTAGTAGTCAACTCATTAATCATGAACGATTGTTTCTGTGAAATTACACATGCACAACTTGCTCAGGACATTCCCATAATCACTTTTTCAAAAGAACAAATAGATTTCACCCTGAACTCAGCGAGACGCTTCCAGTATTTTACTATATCAACGAGGTGAAGAGCACAATTAGGAACATTAGTTACCACTTATAGAGTCATAGAGGCTTATAGCATGAACAGATACTTCGGTCCAACTCGTCTTTCCCAAACTAAACTAGTTCGACTTACCTGCATTTGGCCCATATCCCTCTAAACCTTTGCTATTTATGTACCTGTCTAAATGTCTTTTAAATGTTGTAACTGTATCGGCATTTACCACTTCCATTGGCAGTTCAACCCACATACCAACTACCCTCTACATGAAAAAAGCTGTCCCTCAGGTCCCTTTTAAATCTTTCTGTTCTCACCTTGAAAACACACCCCTAGTTTTGAACTCTTCCACCCTAGGGAAAAGACATTTGCTATTCACCTTATCTATGCCCCTCACGATTTTATAAAACTCTATGAGGTTAACTCTCAACTTCTTTCGCTTCAGTGGAAAAAGTCCCAGCCTACCCAAATTCTGCTTATATCGCAAACCCTCCAGACACTGCAGCATCTGATAAAGCAGGCCAGGCAGCATCAGAGGATCAGGAAAGTTGATGTTTCGGGTCGGGACCCTTCTTCAGAAACCCTTCATTTTCTGAAGATGGATCCCGACTCGAAACATCAACTTTCCTGCTCCTCTGATGCTGCCTGGCTGGCTGTGCTCCTCCAGCTCCACACTGTGTTATCACTGACTCCAGAATCGGCAGTTCTTACTATCTCTGAGCATCTGGTAAATCTTTTCTGAACCCTCGCCAAATAAATAATATCCTTCCTATAGCAGGGTGTGCGTAATACTCCAAAAGTAGCTTCACCAACGTACTGTACAACCTCAACATGACATGCCAATGGTCTGAGCATTGAAGGCAAGCATGCTAAATGCCTTCTTAACCATGCTGTCTACCTGTGACACAACTTTCAAAGAACTATGTACCTGATGCCCTAGGTCTCCCTGTTCAACAAAACTACCCAGGGCCCCACCATTAACTGTAGAAGTCCTGCCCTTGCTCATTTTCCCAAAATGCAGTACCTTGCATTTATCCAAATTAAACTCAATCTGCCACGTCTCAGTTTACTGTCCTATTTGATCAAGATCCCTTTGTACTCTTAGATAACCTCTTCACTATCAACTATAACATTGATTTTGGTGTCATCAGCAAACTTACTAATAATGCCTCCTAAATTCTCATCCATATTGTTGAAAAAATGACAAACAACAATGGACCCAGCACAGATCCCTGTGAAATAGCACTAGTCATAGGCCTCCAGTCCGAAAAACAACCCTCCACCACAACTTTCTGTCTCCTACTATCAAGCCAATTCTGATCCAACTGGCAAGCTCTCCCTGAATCTCATGTGATCTAATTTTACTAATCAGTCTACCACGCGGAACGTTGTCAAAGACTTTACTAAAGTCCATATAAACAGTTCATCAATTTCAGGAAAGCTGCTGGAACACTTTTTAACCTGAGTGGTGTCACTTGGCATTGGAAAATATCATCTTGTGTGGCAAAGGTTGATATCTCTCTAACTCTGGGTGTGAAAGGAACTTGCTAGTATCCTTCTAATAAATTTATTTGGGTAAGAAATCTGGCACTGTCAAACTTATCAATACAATCTTCCAAATGAAGAATTGGGTCAGACATTATTTTTGTTATAGCATTGACCTTTTGTAGTCAGTGAACCACCAGGTTCAATCACTAACACTACTGGGAAACTCCGCCTGCTTTGATGGGGTTTGTTAAGGTGTTTTTCCAAAATGTATTTCACCTGGGCCTGTTTCTCTGGACCCAAGTGATAAGGATGCTGTCTGATAGGAGAGGACTCTCCTACATCCACATCTTGTCTGGTTGGCGTTGTACACCCTGATTTGTCCTTATAGATTCTTTTAAATTTGGTGAGTAACCTTGTTATTTTTCCAATTATTTTTCCAGCAATCTGGATGTCAATTACTTAATTTACTTACATCACCTAGAACATGAATTGTTCCTTAGGATGCTCAGGAGAAAAGACATAGTTTGAATGGTCATTTTTTTGTGTTGTAACAATCCTATGATTTCCCAAATTCTTAGCTTAACTGTTGGGAGATAAAACTGATGCAACGTGTTCAATTTTTTTTTTAGATAGCCTTGTTTGTGTCAACATTTAACTGTGTAGAACAGAAGGTGACAGTTTAGTAAAGTAGCAAATGGGTCAGGGTCTGGGGATCATTGTGAAGCTTTCACCTCCATTGTGTTGTTCAATTGTCTGCCATCATTTATAACTGAATGTGGCAGGATTGCAGAGCTTCAAGTTGTGGAAACCCTTAGCTTTTTCTGTTACCTTGTATTATTTGATGTGCATATGATTACCTGTGATTACTTGTTAATTTCATCTTGGTATGGTCTGATGGCCTGATTATTCTGTTACATGCATCTGATTGCCTACTAATCACATGTTGTTGTTTAGTTGCCTGATTATCTGGTGTGATTTTTTTAAAAATACATTGTTCGCACATTGGTGATGCTGATTTCAGACTTCTGATTCAAGTTCTCTGAATTATGTCACCTCTTCAAAATTTAAAACTTCAACTTGAACTCTGAAATAGGGTGCACCGCAGGAGCTCTGACTCAAAGCAATTTACTTTAAAGGTAAGGGTTGTATATCTGGATATAAATTCTTGTTTCTGTTTGTACTAGTCTTGGCCTTCATAAGCTCATGTAGGGTCAAATTTGCTGCAAAACAAAATCCAAAATGACTGATGTGAGATCTGTATTTCACTTCATGCTGAATTGGATAACTGTGAATGCAGCTAGCTATAGCCATCCATCTATTTAACAAATATATTGTTTTCTTACCAAACAGTGCCACCTTGTGAAAATATTGCCATATTTCAAATTAGTAACGTGTTGAGAATATAGCATGACCATAAAATTGGGCTCTGTGGCATCCCTGTTCTAAGAGCTATGGGAGACTTAAGGTCTCTGAAATGGTAGGTGATGTTTGCAAATACTTGGAAATTAACCTGCAGCTGCCATGCTTGTAAGGTGCAAGTGCATGCATGTGGTATATGCCAGAAGCATGCAGAGTGGGTGTGTTGCATACCAACCACAGTATCATGCTGATTTGCCATAAGAACTGGCATTTTGGATCTTTGTAGGTCCTGTTCACACCCTCACACTAGCTTCAGTTTCACAGTACAGTAACAGCATTGAAAGTCTTAAGCATGAGATATTTAGATGAAGTGATTTTGATTTGCTGTTTTGCTACTGCAGTCAGTAGAAGTATTATGTTCTGTATTATTGGATAAACTTTGAAAAGTTGTTGGAGTCAGAAGGGAGTGTCAAGTTTAGTGGCTGGTGGGTGTAAACAGCCTGCCATTACTCATCAGGGCTAATATGACTGTCCCTCTTTAGCTGATGTGTAAAAGGTTAATGGGACAGATGCAAGCAGCAGAGATGGGGTCCCATTAAATGGTTTTACCTGCCTCTATATTAATCAGGAGCTGTGTCTAATGTGGCTACAGTTCACCAAGTGAAGTAATCCCTAAAATGTGTGAGCATGCCACAGGTCTTTGCAGCTACCAGCCCTCTTCATGGCTCTTCACCGCATTCTGCAACCCAAACACATGGACAAGGTGAAGACAGAAAGCGTAATGCTGCTTTTAAGAAGGTTGTGAAACAAACTATTGGCATCCTAAGGCAGCAGTTCCACTGGATTATTCAAGAGGATCCCTCCAATACTTACGGAGCATCTCTTCAGTCTCGTGGTGGTGCTCTCTGGTGTTTTACACATCCTGGACCTCCTGAGGTTTTAGCCTCAGAGGAAGGATGGAATGAAGAAAGGATGAAGTATCTGAGTCCCATTGCTCCAAATGGGTCTGTGTGTGGCTATACATTGTTCTCTCACTTTTCCGTTCTGAAATAAAACAAACCACAAAATATCCATAATGACTTAATATAATAACTTATTCCTTTAGTGCTTGGCTGCAGGTGCTTTAATGCCCCATAAGCAGCATTTTCCTTTTAAATTTTCTTTTAGTAGAATGTGGGTATTGCCAAAAAGCACTTATTGTCCATTCCTAATTGCCCCATGAACAGAGTGGCTTGTTAGACAACTTCAAATTGACAGCTAAGAGTCAACAATACCAATGCTGAAAGAAGAACAGATTTTCTCCCTGAAAGGACATTAGTAAAGCAGATAAGTTATTACAACAATTGACAGTAGTTTCATGGTCACTATTACTGCAGCTAGTTTTTGATTCCAGGAACGTTAATTAATTGCACTTTAATTCCATAATCTGCTGTAATGGGATTTGAATCTGTGTCCACAGAGTGTTGGCATGGGCCTTTGGATTGGTCATCTAGCAACATTACCACTGCATTACCTTTTACCCCCATTGCAATGCCACTGACAGAAGTCTGCTGACTTTCACTGACTCGCTGGCTCGCTAAAAGGCAACAGCATGGCATTAGAAGATTGGCAACAGTGGGAGTATGAATCCTGTGAAGGACAGCAGCTGTGTGCCCCGCAGAGCCTATGCCACTCCCTCAGGGCACCACCTCAATAATCCCAGTAACTTGCTGTTACATCAATTGCTGATCAACAGAGATAATTTGCAAGCCTCTTTGAGCTCTGTTAACTGAAGCCTTGATGCCAGCAGTCTGGGTTTACGTGGTAACATGCATTGATCACATGATATTAGTCTGAATTCCTACGGCAACACTCAGACATAGGCTTGCTACTATCTTTGATGCAAATGAAGCTGAATCATCGACCACCAGATGCTGCATCATAGCTGAATCAACAAATGCTGTCATGGTGTTGGACATTGGCTTGACCAGGCATGGGGTAATCATGCATCGTAATCCTCATGCCTGAGATTCAACACTGTTGAATTTTTATCTGTTATATTCATCAGTCAGTCTGAACATGAGTATATAACTTTCCATTTTTTAAGTGAAATATGATGAATGATTCAATTGGACCTACTTTCACCACTCTCTTTGGCACTGTGTTCCAGATCTTACCGATATGCTACGTGAATTTTGCTTCTTTTGCCAATTATTTTGAACTTGTAACTTTCTTTATAATATTTTTATACTTGTAGCATAGGCATTAGGAGTGTCTGTACCATCAAGACAGATTGTGATGTTAGTCTTTGTGTCAAACTGATTTGACTGAAGAGCAGCTGTTTCTAACCTTAGCACTGCAGCTAGATATTTTCTAATCAACCTGTGCAGAGATGCTTTTACAGAGCAGGTGGACTTGAACGTGGGCCTCCTGGCTCAGAGGTAGGGACAATACCATTGCACCACAAGAGCCCATCCTACCCATTCTGTTTTTTATATCCACAAGTCCTCTTGCACACAATTGAACATTTTTGTTTCTCATCATCAAATCACTCATGGTATTTTTTCATCTATTATCCTATCTACTCTGTCTGGAGCCCTCGAGGCTTTGAACATCTGCATCAAACCTCCCTCAGCCTTCTTTTCTGCAAAGTTTTCCCAACATCTCCAATCTACCTCAGACATCTATAATAGCAATTAATTGCATAAGGGAAAGAGATTAAACAGTTTAAATTCAAGTCTTATTCATTGAGACAGCCAGATCGACATTGAATTGACAAGTGTCCTGTCATTACCCTGTTGTTATATCTCACAGTAATATTGAGTTCAATGAGCAATAAATGCACAAACTCAGCAAGCTCTTAGAATTTTTTTTTTCCCTGAGCCCACTTGTGGCTCGGAGGTAGAGTCCCTAGTTCTGAATTGGGAGGCCTGGGTTCAAGTTCCAACTGCTCTACAGGTATGTAATAACATCTCTGTTACAGGTTGAGCAGCAAAATAGGTTAATTAAAAGAAAAAATTGTCTGAAGCAAATGGGAGAGAAACATAAATCAGCTAGCAAATTTTGGAGATTCACAATTTAATGCATGTCCTATGTATTTGTTGGCCAATTTATGTATTTATGTTATGCATTATTAACAGACTATAATATTTCTTACACATTGTTGCCCAAGGGTTATTGTAATCATATTAAAATTACTTTAAAGCAAATGTATCTTGTTTTAAAAAGGCTCAATGTCATATTACTAATTGGTAATAGAGCTGAGAATAACACATTTGTTTAAATTTTATGTTTATGATGTTTATATTTTATGATGTTTATATTTTTATGATAACAAACTGACAGAGGAGAAAAACACTAAATTGTATTGTTGATGCTTGCATTCTTACACATGCTCAAGAAATCTATGAATTTCTATGTGGAATAGACATATCTCTGACAATTTAGTACACTCAGCATAGAGCTTCCAAAAAGGGCCACATGCATTGGAAATTCAGCTAAAAAAGTCAGCACACCTGAATTGTGGCTTCCAGCATAATCCATGTGTTTACCAGTGGTCTTTTTCACTCAGAGCTCTGTTCCCATTGTGCAAAGCTTTATTGTGGTACTGCAAGTGCTAAGAATAGAATTTCTTCTGATATGCAGAGGTTGGAACAATTTGATTAAAATAACTACCTTGAGGTGTTCCAGCAGTGATATCCTAGAATTTAGATAATTTTACCTAAACAACTGTACTTGTCTTACTTTGTGATAGGATTTTATTCCAAACAGCAGAGAGTTTACTCTGATTTCCATTGATTCCAGTTTTGTTAGGGTTCCTTGAAGCTGTACTCAGTCAAATTTGACTTGGTAATAGGGGCAGTGAATCTTAAAGAACTGCAGATGCTGTAAATCAGAAACAAAAACAGAAATTGTTGGAAAAGCTCAGCAGGTCTGACAACATCTGTGAAGAGAAATCAGAGTTAACATTTCAGGTTCAGTGACCCTTCCTCATAACTGATGGTAGCTGGGTGAATGTTGGTTTATATGCAGAAGATAGCGTGAGGAGAGGGGGTAAGGAGTAAATGATAGATGGGGAGAGAGCCCAAAGACAGAGAAGAGCAGTTGGATAGACGAAGGAGTGGATAACAATCTGGCTAAGAGGGTGAAAGCTGTTAAAGGAGTTGTTAGTAGCTAACCATGGTTGGTGTGTAATGGCAGACTATGTGATAACAAGGCCTGGTGTATGGAGTAAAGGACTAGGAACTGCGAGAGTTCAGGCTGTAAAATTATTGAACTGGGTATTGAATCCAGAGGACTGCAGGGTCCCCAAGTGGAAAATGAGGTGTTATTATTCCAGCTTGCGTTGAGCTTCGTTGAAACACTGCAGTAGGCCTGAAACAGAGATGTTGGACAGGGAACAGGGTGGTATGTTAAACTGACAGGCAACGTTAAAATATTCTTCTCGTTTCTTTTTTTTTCTCTCTCTTCTCTCATTTATCTTTCTCTTTTTTTAAGTTTTTATTTCACACTTGTGAAGGGCTTGGTTGTGGTGATGGCATTGGTGGTGAGGAGTAGGCCCAGCGTGGACTCGTGACGGAGTCTTTGGAGGTGATTTCAGGTTCCCAGCAACTGCTGCATTGTTGAGATGGCTGTAGTGCTGCCTCAACATCAAGTTCATCTTACCTTCTTTTGGCGGCTTTGAGTGAGGAAGAATGTTCCAGGAGGCTGCTGCAGTGGAGAATAAGGTGTTCCTTGTAGCTGCGTCCTGGTGGGTCCTTCAACTAGGCTACTTCAGTGGCACCTGAAGACAAGGTGGGTTTGGGTCGAGGATTCCAATGGCCCGGGTTTTCCTTGAGGCTTCTGCAGTGGCACAGTTGGTCTGGCTCTGCCTGGGAGTCTTTTCAGTGGCTTTGGTGGCTGTTTTCATCAGCTTTGGTCTGAGTCTCCCCATGGTGGCCTCAGTCAGTCTGCGACTCCAATGCAGCATTTTCTTCGGCATCTTGGTGGGTCCGGCTTGGGATTCCTTTGGGGAGTGGGGGGAGTGGGAGGGGCGTGGGGTGGGGCATGGGGACATCTGGTCCTCGAGACCAGAGCCATGAAATGAACTAAGTGGACTTGGTCCCAAATTCCTCTTTTTAAATTTTTTTTGTTATATTATGGTGGGCGCACTATTAATCTGAACTCAATCTTTTTTTTCTAATTTATTATTGTGATTTTGTACTTTTGAATTTCTGTAATGCTGGAGTTTTTATTTCTTTATTTTTCTAATCTTTTTTCCTAAGAATTTGTACTCAAGAATCTGTACCTAGGTACCTATGTACATCTGTAAAAGGCAACTTGTAAACTTTTCACCGTACTCATGCGAGTACATGCAACAATACAGGTCTGAGGAAGGGTCACCACATCCCAAAACGTTAACTCTGATTTTTTTCTTCACAGATACTGCCAGACCTGCTAAGCTTTTCCAGCAACTTCTGTTTTCGTTCAACAATGAAGCTAATTCAATTCAATTTGAATAATGCTGATATGACCACCAGATGGCACTCTATGACTTGATGTTCGAATTTGAACTTTTGCAGTGGGAGCTAAGATCTGAAGTGTGAAATTCGGCTCCGTGCTGTGACTGGTGCCAACACTACAGAACACCAAATTTACAAAGTCATGTTTTTCTGGTCACTTACAACTTGTCCTGGGTGTAGCTACCCATGATGGGAGGTGGATTAATAGGACCATGCTAGGCATGTACTAGAGACCTCTCAACATCAGCAAACTGTGACGTTAAACAGTCCTCTGGCTGCTCCGATGCAGGAATTTATACTTGGACTGTACAGGTACGGTAAACTGCTACACAAACCATTCTCGAGCATCACCACAGCAGCTAGTAAAATTAAGTAAAATTGGGGCATAGTGGTGGCCTTGTCCTAATGTCACAGGACTAATAATAGTCACCCAGACTAATTATCACAAGGTTCATGGGTTCAAATCCCCTCATAGTAATTGGTGGAATATAAATAGAGGAGGGCTTTTGTGGTGCTGGGGTAGGGTCTCTACCTCTGGGTTAGGAGTTCCAAGTTCAAGTCCCATCTGCACCAGAGATGTGATATAACATGTCTAAATTTAAAAAAAAACTTTCAACCTAACATGCAGGATTCTTATTAGCACCATTTAAATCAGCAGTCAATTAGACATCAGTGCAAACAACTTGCAGTTGATGTGTTCTTGATTCACTTCTGTGGTTGTATGTTTGTGTAAGTTCTATGTAGCACTTTTTGCGTTGGGGGTACGTTTGTGCTGAATTGCTGGATTTGTCAGGGAGCTGGAGAATTTGATGATCTGTTCACAAAAAAGCCTGCAATGTTTGTGGTAGCTGTATTTTCAGATTGTCAGGGTCTGCAACATGACAAAAACATAGAGTAGATGCTACAAAGAGAGAAATATCCTACACATTACAGGTTTTTGAGAAACTTTTTATTTAAATGTATTTGTTCATGCGATACGGGTGTCACTGATTAGCTCAGCGTTTGTTGCCAAGCCCCAATTGTGCTTAAGAAAGTGATGATGTTGAATTGTTACGCTCCACACAGTATAGTTGCATTCACAATGCTATTTGAAAGGAAATTCTGGGATTTTAACCCAGTGACAGTGAAAGAAATGCAATATAATTTCAAGTCAAAATAGTGTTTGGCTTAGAGGGAACTTCAAATGGTGGTGCATCTACTGCCCTGTCCTCCTAGGTGGTACAGGCTGCAGGTTTGGTAGATGTTATTGAAGGAGCCTTGGTGAGTTGCTGCATAACATCTTGTAGATTATACACACTGCTACCAATATGAATCAATAGTGAAGAAAGTGTATGTTGAAGGCAGTGGATATAGGCTGTCGATCATTGTGTTTGCTTTGTCCTGTGTCAAGTTTCTTGAGTGTTGCTGGAGCTACTCTCATCCAGGCAAGTGGGGAGTATTCCATCACACTCCTGATATGTGTCTTGTAGATGGTGGAAGGTTTTGAGGAATCAGGAGGTGAGTTACTCACTGCAGGATTCCTAGCCTCTGACAAACTCTTGTAGCACAGTATTTAGATAGTTGGTCCAGTTCAGTTTCTGGTTAATGTGACCCTCAGAAGTTGGTAATAGAGTCTTTAGCAAATACATTGAATGTCAAGGAGAAAGGATTTAATCCTTTCTTATTTGGAGATAATTATTGCCTGACACTTTTTGGCTTTAATTTTACTTGCCACTTATTAGCTTGAGCCTGAATGTTGTCTTATTGCATAACGACACGCATTGCTTCAGTATGAGGAGATGCGGAATATTGTGCAATCATCAGTGAATATCTCCATTTCTGACCTGAAAATCATTGCAGCAGCTGAAGATCATTGACCTTAAGAGACTATCCTGAGAAACTCCTTCAATGATCTCCTTGGACTGTGATGGTTGATCTGCAACAGCCTCATTCACCTTTTTTTATGCTATGCATGAATCCAACCAAGAGCAATGTTTCTCTCTGATTCACATTGGCTTCAGTTCCATTAGGACTCCTTGATGCCAGACTCACATAAATGCAGCCTTGAGACCAAAGCCTGTCACACCCCTTGAGTTTTGTCATTTTGTTCATGTTTGAACCATGACCGTAATGAAGTCAGGAGCTGATTTGTTCCAACTGAACCCAAAGCCAGCATCAGTGAATACTGGTAGCTGAGGAAGTGCCACTTGATGGCCCTGTTAATGGCACCATTCAGCAGAATACTGATGATTGCTCCTGGTAGATGTGAGGGTATTGAATGTCACCCTATCAGTCTATTCTCAATGTCTGGGGTACATGCCATGCACAAAGGAGATGATCATAGTATTGTGTCAGCTCTTTTAGCAGGGCCTGCAGCCTTACAGCAGGATACAGGTAATAATACAGGTTCAAGCACTCACTCACTTCTATGTGATTGAATCATCCTGGAGATGAATAAACATTTTCCAGAATGGTGTATGCTGCAGTATCAAGGAAGTGTTGGTAGCTCTTGTACTCTGAGATCATCATTTTGGACAGGCTGTTTGTAATTGTTCTGTCAGGCTTTAGTTCCTCTGAAAAATATCCCCAGATTACTGTGGATTTGCAATTCCCCATTTTTAATTCCCTCTGCAGCACGCAATCATTAAGTAGCTCCTATTTTGAGCCTGTAATGGAGGCTGATACACAGGGTCTCAGACTGCATCAGAGGTAGATCCAAAAGTGTTCTTATGGATTTCGATACCACTCTGAAATTGAAAAAGAATGTGATCCAAGCTCTCATTGATGCCTGGTGATTGGTGAGAGCTTGACTCCTCTGTGCATCTTGGCAATGACAGTCCTGCCAATGCATCAAACAGCTGTGTGCCTGCACATTTGTCTTTTCATGTATGCTACTTCATCAAGGACCTCTGCAAGAGAATAGTCTGTGACCTTACCCTTGCAGGAAATGGCCCCAGCATTTATCTTTTCTAAAGTTCCAGAATTCCAATGCATTATCTGTTTCTCTTTCTGTAGGTGCTGCCAGAATCGCTGAATTTCTTTAACGTTTCCTATTTTTATTTCAGATTCCAGAGTCCAAAGTACTTTTATTTATGTTATCAGTTGGTCCTAGCCTGGCTGCAGTCCACTTTTGCCAGATGACTCATCAAATGTTGTTCTGACTACCACAGCACGCTCTTAAAATTGGGCAGTGTCAGCATCAGAGCTGTCAGCTGTGAATATCGGAACAAGTGATTGTGCACCTCTCTCAGATGTATGCTTTCCTTCTGTTTGGGATTTCTATAAGCACAAATGCTTTGGTATGTGAGACTGGGTGGCAAGCAAGAGATGCATCATAACACCATACGCAATTTGTATCTCATACCAGATTATGGAATGAGATTGGAAAGAGATTTGAGAAGGTGTATTAGGCAGGAACATACAATCATCCTGGATAACTTCAGAGCTGCTGGTTTCAATGGCCTCAGTGGCCACCATGACGATGCTATGGAGTAGCATCTCTTTCAATTGGCTGATGACATGTAGCTGTGCCTGTTCCCTACTTGTTTTCTGCTGCTACTGTTTGGAATATCTGGTCTCACAAGACAGTGAGCCTTTCATAGCCGTATAGCTGGAAGCAAGTGGAAACTGTGTGATAGGAGTATGGAGCATGAAGATGTTATGAATATCCAACATGAATCCTGATGGCTAGTATTTGTGTGATCGGTTATGGTGCTTTGGAATTAGAAAGTTGATGGTGCAATTACTGGGCTATGGCATTTGCAAATGCATTTATCAACCTTAACCATTTGTGGGAGGTCATTGAACTCTTTTTGGATATTGCAACCAGGCCCCCAGGCCAGACTTCTGGCTTTGACCTTTGTGGTTATCTGCTCCCATATAAGGACTAGAGTGACGTAGATTTAATGTTTTGCACAAGAAACACATGGAATATATGAGGAAGAACTTCCTTGTGCAGTGAATGATAATGGCTTAGAACTCCTTGTCCACGAGGGTGGCCCATGCGCAGAAGATGAAAATGTTTAAAAAGGAGTTGGCTGGGTACTTGAGACAAATAAGTTTTCAGGGTTACTACGACAGAAATGGGAATGATTTGGATCATAGGTGCAGAAGTGGGTCATTTCAACCCATAGAGCCTGCTCTGTCATTGTAATTCTCATTACCTTCCTTTGGCATTCCTTTGAACATTGCCTCCACTAGTATCCAAAACTGGAAACCAGTTAGTGAGTGAGGTACACTCAAGAGACTTCTGCAGTGCCTGTCTGGAAATTCTAGATTGCCCAGTAGTCACCCATTCCCTTTCTGCCTGACTGGTCTTAATCTGCAGTGTAACCACTTTATTAAACATGCTATCCACATTGTTCTTGGCTTCATAGATACACTACAGTGACTCCAACTGCCACTTAGTTCCAAAACCTGTAGTTCAAGGTTTTTCAGTTAGAGATCTTACCACACACGGCAGAAATGGACATTCCATGTAATTGAACTGTCTTGTCATGCTTTAAACCCACTTTCAGATCATTAATTTTTATTTATTTTAAACTGAGGATCAGTTTCTGCTGAAAGTAAAATCACTTACTGATCAGCTCCAATGAATGTAGTTCTGCCTCTGACTGCCTGTCTCAGCGTCCTTTTCTTACCTGATCCTCTCGGTGATATTAGAGATAACAAGGTGTAGAGCTGGATGAACACAGCAGGCCAAGCAGCTCATAGGAGCAGGAAGGCTGACATTTCGGACCTAGACCCTTCATCAGAAATTGTGATGAAGGGTCTAGGCCCGAAAAGTCAGCCTTCCTACTCCTATGATGCTGCTTGGCCTGCTGTGATCATCCAGCTCTACACCTTGTTATCTCAGATTTTCCAGCATCTGCAGTTCCTACTATCTCTTGGTGATATTGACTGCATGTCCCTGAGTCCTCCTTGCTAGCTCCTCTAGGTGTCACTGACCAAAATATTCTAAGGCTCTAGGACAAACCTAGCACACAATTCATTACCTGAAACATTCACTATCTACACAAGTGGCTCACAGTAGATGCAATGTGCACCAAAGTGCATCACAGCAACTCACCAAGCCTTCTTCAAGTGCACCTACAAAATCCATGACTTCAACCAGCTAGAAGGTAGTGGATGCATGGGAAACAGTGCCACCCACAAGTTCTGCTTCATTGGAAGCTGGGAGTAACTTTAGATTAGTTCCTGTAAAGACTAAACATTCAGAAGAGAGTATACTCCAATGTTTAAATGCAGAATTGGGTGTTTGAGTGATGTAAGAATGTTGACATGTGTAACTTTGCTGTAGTTTAATATATTAGTTGCTTGCAAGTAATGTTTAGTCATTGTGGATTTTTATTTGTTACTGCATAAGTCTTAAAACTGGAAATCTTTAAGTTGGTAGGAAGATTTCAAATTTATTTTAAAACATTAATAAATTCTGTAGGGGATGTAGTAGCAGAAGGAGTTTAATCTAGATAAATGTGAGGTGCTGCATTTTGGTAGGGCAAATCAGGACAGGACTTATACACTCAATGGTGGGGTCCCAGGGAGTGTTGCCAAACAAAGAGATCTTGCAGTGCAGCTTCATAGTTCCTTGAAAGCAGAGTCTTAGATGGACAAGGTAGTGAAGAAGGCATTTGGTATGTTTGCCTTTATTGGTCAATGTGTTGAGAATTGGAGTTAGGAGGTCACGTTGTGGTTGTCCAGGACATTGGTTTGGCAACTTTTGGAATACTGTGCTCAATTCTGGTCTCCCTGCTATAGGAAAGATGTTGTGAAACTTGAAAGGGTTCAGAAAATATTTACAAGGATGTTGCCAGGGTTGGAGGGTTTGAGCTACAGGGACAGGCTGAATAGACTGGGACTATTTTCCCTGGAGTGTTGGAGACTGAGGAGTGATCTTATAGAAATTTATAATGTCATAAGGGGCATGGAAAGGGTAAATAGTCAAGGTCTTTTCTCCAAGGTAGTGGAGTCCAAAACTAGACAGCATAGGTTTAAGGTGAGAGGGGAAAGATTTAAAAGGGACCGAAGGGGCTATTTTTTTACATAGAGGGTGATGCATGTATGGAATGCGCTGCCAGAGGAAGTGGTGGAGGCTGGTACAATAACAACATTTCAAAGGCATCTGGATGGGTTTATGAATAGGAGGGATTTAGAGGAATTATAGGACAAATGCTGGCAAATGGGACTAGATTAATTTGGAATATGTGGTCGGCATGGACAAGTTGGATTGAAGGATTTGTTTCTGTGCTGTACGTCTCAATGACTCTGATTGCAATGCCCACATTTCATGAACAAGTAAATAAAATGTTTTAGTATGATGAATTTAAATAATTATATCATTAGTATAACTGAGGAGCCTTGAGAAAAAATGAAACAGAATGAATTCATATTCATCAGAAAATTAATTTGTATAATGCTTAAACAAATACATTAGATTTAAAAACAAATCTATTAGCTATAATACACAGAAGAGCCCATGCATACTAATTCCTTATTTTTGTAACAACCAGCTGTTGTTACAGAATCAGCTAAGTTGAAGTATAATTATGATGTTTTGCTGTTAATGATTTTTTAAATATTAAATGACCTCCAAAGTTTCCAATTATGAGCCACAAATGCACTCACTGACACAATAATGAATGCCAAAAAATCAATGGACAGTGGGTGTTGAAACATCATTTTATTATCCCTGCTGACTTCCAAGAACCTATACTTGGAACATCATCATTTTAATACCTATATGATGCCACTAGGAAACATCTTCTGAAAACAGGGCATGAGTTTTCAATGCATGCTGATTATGATCAGCTCCACGCCACCACCACCATATCGCTTGACACATCCTCTGTCTCTAAGTTGCCACAGCATGTCCGATATGCAAAACTGAATGAGCAAAAACTTTTTTACAACTTAATATTAGAGAAACAGTAACCATGAGTTTTTTTGGTCATTGCCATAAAAGTTGGTTTCCTAGCTTCTGGCTCCATGTTATCTTTTTGGCAACTCTCTGACACTGAACCATTTTGTTTCTAGTCTCAACGTTATTTTTGACAAGAGGATTTAGTGAACCAAATGTGCAGTTATCTCTATATCATAAAAAGAATGTAGAGGCACTGGTGAAGATGCAAAAATAATTTACAGGTATGATAGCTATCTAAAGACAATATACTCTTCAGGGAAGACTGAACAGTCTGGGGCCAGAAGAGAAAGCTGAGAGATGTCTTCAAATCATAGAATCCCTACAGTGTGGAAACAGGCCCTTCGGCCCAACAAGTCCACACTGACCCCCACACCATCCCACCCAGACCTATCCCCCTAATCTACACACCCCTGAACACTATGGGCAATTTAGCATGGCCAATCCACCTAGCCTGCACATTCTTTAGACTGTGGGAGGAAACCGGAGCACCTGGGGGCAACCCATGCAGACACGGGGAGAATGTGCAAACTCCACGCAGACAGTCACCCGAGGGTGGAATTGAACCCAGGTCCCTGGCGCTGTGAGGTAGCAGTGCTAACCATTGAGGTAACATGTATATTTAAGATGATGAAATGGTTTGATGAGTTAGACAACGTGAAAAGTTTTCCATTCATGTGGTAAGCCAAAACTGGCGACATATATATACAAGCACTAATGCAGTTGCTTTTCAGGATAAACCTCTTCCCCAGTTATATTAAGAATAGACAGTGAGGCAAGTAGCTTAGATGCATTTAAAAGGAAGCTGGATAAATAGATGAAGGGAAAAGTAGGTCATTACAGCTGGATGAAGTGGACGGTGGTGCATGAGTAATTTAAATACCAATATAGACAAATTAGTAAACTTGCAGAATGCTGATTTAACAGCAAGTTAATTGCAAGATAGATATGTGTGAGGTGATGTATATTGGTAGAAAGAATCAGAATGTTACACACTGTTTGAATGATAAGCATCTGAATGAGGTAGAGGTACAAAGGGATCACTAAAAGGAGAATCACAGGTTGATAAAGTCTTCACAAGAACAAATAAACAAGCGTTCTAAAGGAATAGAATTCAGAAGCAGAGAAGAGACATTTGACTGGTATAGAATCTCAGAGTACAGTGCATAGTTGCAGTTCCAATTTTATAAAAATATAAAAATAAATATATAATTATATATAATATATAATGTTTGTGAGGAAAGCCTGGAGACTCTGGGGTTATTTTCTCTAGCAGAGAAGACTGAGGTATGACCCATTATAAATTATTGAAATGATGAAAGGATTTAAGACCATAGCCAAGAAGAAACTTTCTAAAGTTATGGGGAAGAGAAAATCTAGAGGCCAATAAAATCTGGAGCAATCTTTTAAAATTGCAATAAGCAGTGTGGAAGAAACTTCTTCATCCAATCAGTAATAGGAATGTGGAATCATATACCACAGGAGTAGCTGAGCCATAGATGGTGTAGTTGCATTTAAGGGAAGTTAGATTGGGGAAAACGAAGAGTAATCTGAAATGTTCAGATGAAAGAAGGTCAAAGTAGGTTAATGTGGAGTCATATGCAAACTGATGTAGGGTAAGTAACATTTGAGAGTTAAATTTGAGAGCTCAAAGTTTCATGTGGGAGAGATGGATTCTGATTCGTGGGACTCTATCACGGTACTGAGGAAAGAGAGCTTTTCTGTTGGATCAGGCTTCGTTTGAACCTTGCTATATCCAGTGTCCTGGCAAATTGTATAACTAGGATTGTAGATAGGGCTTTAAATGAAATAGTTGGCGGGGGACGGGGGATTGTTCAACTGAAGGGAAGTTTAAAAGATCAAGAAGAAACAAGCAGTCAGAGGTGTAGGGTAATAAAAAGTTAAACAAATATCAAAGTGTGATGCAGACAAATAGAAAATATACACAGAAGAGAGAAGCAAAATTTAGAACCAAAGTAAGAATGGTAAAAATTCAAAGCTTATGATTCTTTGTCTGAATGCATGAGTATTTGTAATAAGATTGATTAGTTGATGACACAAAAGACGTAAATAAGTATGACTTGATAGTTATTACTGAGGTGTGGTACTAGGGTGGGGAAGACTGGGAACTCAATATGCAAGGATATTTGACATTCCAGAAGAATAAACAAAAAGGAAAAGGAAATGGGAAAGCTTTCATAATAAAGCAAGGCAACAATGAAGTGGGGAGTAGTGATATAGGTGCAATAGATTATGATGTGGAATCACTTTGGGTGGATGTAAGAAATAACAGGGGAATGAAGTAATTTGTTGGAGTTATCTATAGAGCCCCAAAGTGTTGCCTCATTGTAGGACAAAGTATATTTTGGAAAATAATGAAGGCATCTAAGAAGGGCACTATGATTTCCATGGCAAATTTTAATTTAGATATATGAATAAATCAGCTTGGCAAGGGTAACATGGAAGACTAATTTGGAGAGTGCATCTTGGATTGCTTCTGAGAGCTGTATGTTGCAGAATCTACCCAGGAGCAGACTATTTTAGATCTAATAATACATAATGAGACAGGATTAATAACAGATCTGCTAGTTAAAGATCCTCTCCAAGGTGGCAATCAGAGGCATGAAGAAAGATTTGTCAGAAGTAGCTGGGAAAATAGACGAAGGGGAAAACCTGTGAATGAGCAGTGTCATACATTTAAACTTAGCAATAATTTTAAGACGGTCAAAAAGAAATTAGAAGAGAAGAACGAACCACCTGTGGTTAACAAAGGCATCAAGGAGAATATCTGATCAAAAACTAAGGCTTACAAAGCAGCCAAAACTATCAGTAGACCAGAGAATTAGGAATCATTTTAGGAACCAGCAGCAATTCACCAAAAAATTAAAGAGGGAAAATAATTAATTATTAATAAAATATAAAATAATTAATATTTAAGTAAATTGGCAAGAAATACAAAAATAAACAGCAACAACTGCTATAAATAAACAAAAAGAAAGATAGTTGCTCAAGTAAGTGTAGGATTCCCGGAGAATGCAAGTGGGAAATTAATAATGGAAACGGAAATGGCAGATAATTTAAAGCATTTGCATTGGTCTTCATGGTGGAAGTCACAATAAACATGCCAAAGATATCAGTTAAGCAAGGTGCTAATAGGAGGAAAGGTATTGTAACAGTCTCTAATCATGAGGGACAAAGTATTTGACAAACGAATGGGTCTGAAGGCAGACAAATCACCAGGATCTGATGAATTGCATCCAATGGTAGTAAAGGAAGTGGTTGCAGAGACAGTGGAGGCATTGATTGAAATACTTCAGACCTCACTGGATTCCAGGAAGGTTCTAGTGGATTGGAAAATCACTGATATGATGCTTCTGTTCAAGAAGGGAGGGAGACAGAAAGCAGGAAATAATAGGCCAGTTAGTTTAACATCTATTGTTGGGGAAATGAAAGGAGCTAATAAGGAGAACCAGGTGACTAAGAAGGCAAATGAAAGTTTTGGCTTAATTGCTACAGAGTTGAAATTTAAAAATAAGCAAGTCTTGTTAAAACTGTTCAGGGTGTTGGTGAGGCCATATTTGGAGTACTGTATAAATACTGGTCCCTGTATTTCAGAAAATATATACTGACATTTAGGGGGATGTGGCATTTCACTCAACTGATTCACTCAGCTGATCCCTTGGATGAAGGGATTGACATATAAAGAACACTAAACAGATTAGGCCATTATCTGTTAGAGTTTAGAAGAATGAAGAATGAGTTAGTGAAACATACAAGACTCTGAGGGAGCTTCGCAGGGTAGATATTGAAAAGATGTTTCCACCAGTGGGGAAATCTCAAACCAGGAAACATAGTTACAGAATAGGGAGACACTCATTTAAAACTGAGATGCAAAGGGACTTCATCTCCCAGAGGGCAGTGAATGCCTAGAATTCTCTACCTCAGAGTTGTGGAGGCTAGATCACTGAAAGTATTTAAAGGGAAGGTAGATGGGTTTTTGTAATATTGAGGAATTGTTGAGCAATATAATGAGCTAGCATGAAAGAGGAGTTGAATCTTTGGGTGGATTAGCCACAATCTTATAGAATTACTGGGCAGGCTTGAAGGGCCAAAAGTCTTAATCCTGCTATTTTTAAAATTCTTATGTTGTTTTGGTTCCATCTGAAAATAATCTATTCAGGATTTAATCTAATAAATTTAAATTTTTAAATGGCTTTCATTGACCCTAATATACAGAAAAGTGAATGCATTCTAATTGCTTTGTTTGTTCAATATAGTAAGTCGGTGTTGTTTAAAATGTTGGTCGAATTGCAGCACAATTATGATATTTAGCTATGAACCCAACTTGTTCTAGACAACATTGTGGAGATGTGGGCCTGGAAATTTGGTCTCACAGCAACTATTTCTCAGACAGTAAATGATCTAAGTTTCCAATTATGTATCTCAAGCCTACCTTCTGTCATAATAGTAAATGGCAAAGAATCAATACGCAGTGTTTATTGTTGAAATGTTGCTTTATTAATTCTGGTGTTTCTCTAGGGTCTATACTTGGCCCACTCCAATTTTTCATCTACATGGTACTCTTAGGACATGTTATCTGAAAACATTGTCCAGATGTAAAATAACGATACCCAGCTCTACCTCATCACCTTCCTTCTGAAAACCTACACTAAATTGGCAGTCAGTTTATTCAACATACAGACCTGCATGAACAAAGATCCTCTAAGTATTAGGAACAACCACATCATTTGTGGTGGAGAACAGAAGCCAAACCATTGCATTTCCTGACCAACAATTTCATTCCTCTTCCGGGCACCTATCTGAGGCTGAATAGCTTGAATACAACCTTTGCATCATATTTGAAACTGAAACACACAGACCTTTTGATTAAACCATAATTGGAGTTCTGTGAATGCAATGACTCTCAGGTAATGAAAAGAATATAGAGATATTGATGACAGTGCAAAACAGTCTCACAATGATAACGTCAAAACTGAATGGTTATACTAATTAGAAAAATCTTAAGGCTCTTTCTTAAGACTGAGTAACAACATGTCAGAGGTCTTTAAGAATTTGATTGAGTGGCTGTGAAGAAAAGGCAACTGTAATTAGGGGGCCAGAAATCTAATATTATCAATAAATGCAATAGGAATTCAATGGAAGAATCTTCACAAAATGAGTGACAAATATGTGGAACAAGCACACATTACAGGTAATATTAGGAAATTCAGAAAGGAATGTAATGGGAAGCTAGATAATCTTCAATAAGTTAGACAACTTGGAATTAAAAGGACACATCAGATTGTAGTTTTATTTTCAACTAAGAGACCATTTTCAACTAAGTAGATACTGCTATAAGTGCAGAAGAAGTACGTATGGTAAATGAAAGCTATGCTTTTTCAGATAAAGGTGAGATAATGCTTTTTGCTTTAAATGAATGATTTAAATTTCTCTCCAGAGAGTCCAATGCTTGCCACATGTTAATAAATTGGATGGGTGTACAAAGTCCATTGGAGTCTGAGTTGGTTTCTGGACTAGTGGCAATTAGGTAGATATGAAATTAGCTGTGGAGGGAGTTGATTTACTGCTGGGGAATGATTTAGCAGGAGTGAGAGATATACCTTCACCTAGAATCACAGAAAATCCAATTCAGGCTAAGGAGAGGGAACAGTCACAAGAACTGGCTCTTGGTATTTTCCTATCTGTAGTGACCTTAACAAAGGCCATACAAAGTTTATTACCAGAGATCACATTAATAGAACAAGCAAATGTTAGAGTAGCTTAAACTCTATATAGAGATAAGGATAATTCAAAACAAGTATTTGGCATGTCTTTGTTAATTGAGGCTCAGGAAGCAAGCCTAGAGCAGAATAGTGTAGTACAGCCATTTTATAATGAAGCTGAGGCTAAAGGAATTACAGTATGTTATTATACTATAAAGAGTTTTAATGAGGAAGTGGAGAGATCCTTGCAAATCTACAGATAAATAACAGATGGTAGTTCATCAAATAGTGCTACAGCCCAGATATTGTAAAGAGATATTGTGAGTAACACATGAAATTCTGATGCCAGGACTTTAGGAATATGGAAAACACAGGCATCAATAAACAGGTATTTTACATGGCCAAGACTTCATAAATATGATTTCTCATTTCACAATGTTCCACATTGCAGGCTAGATGCCAGTGTTGCAGCTGTACTGGAGCAGTTTGGTTAGGAGCATGGCTAATTCAGGAGTAGAAGCCTTCAGTACTATTGCCAGAATGTTGTCAGGATCCACAGCATTTGCAGTTTCCAATATCTTCGGCTATCTTGCATAGTGTGAATCAAATTATCTGAAGACTGACATCTGTGATAATGGGATGTCAGGAGAAGACTGAGATATTTTATTCACTTGGCACTTCTGTCTAAAGATGCATGCAAATGCTTTGGCATTGTCTTTTGCTTGAATGTACTGGTCTCCCCATCACCACACCACACAACCCTGCCACGGCAACCTCTGCAAGACATGTCAGATCGTCGACATGGATACCACCATCATACATGGGAACACCACCCACCATGTACACGGCAGATACTCGTGAGACTTGACCAGTGTTGCCTATCTCCTAAGCTTCAGGCAAGGATACCCTGAGGCATGGTATATTGGTGAGACCATGCAGACGCTATGACAATGGATGAATGAACACCGCATAATAATCGCCAGTCAGGAATGTCTCCTCCCAATGGGGAATACTTCAGCGGTTAATGACATTTGGCCTCCGATCTTCGGACAAGCCTTCTCCAAGACGGCCTTTGAGATACACAACAATACAGAATTGCTGAGCAGAAACTGATAGCCAAGTTCTGTACCCATGAAGATGGCCTCAACCATCATTTTGGCTTTATGTCACGATACATGTGACCCCACTACACCATTCTGAATGTGTAAAATCTTTCTTACCCTTCTGTTTTAACACCATCACCTTGATAAATTGTTCTGATCTTTCTACTTTAATTAGTTTATACAGTTTTGAATTACTTATTACTTTGGTTAGACCGTCAGCATGCGACTCTTATACCTATCATGTTATTCCAGTCATTTAGTTCGCCTACAGCACCACCTTATTTTTATTTTTTTGTAATTATTTCTCTGCCTCTTTTAGTCAGATTATAGGTCATCTTTGCTTGTTATTTAGCTGTTGACACTTTATTCATACCATCTGACACTTTTGGTCACCTGCAGAGATTTATTATTCGACACTCCACTCATACCATTTGCATGATCTTTTGATCTCTCTGCCCTTGATCTTGCTGCCCTTGATCTCTCTGCCTATAAATTCTGTGATGGTGTGCTTTGGTCTCACTTCACCTAACAAAGGGGCTATGCTCTGAAAGTTGTGATTTCAATAAACCTATTGGACTATAACCTGGTGTCATGTGACTTCTGACTTTGTCCACCCCAGTCCAACACTGGCACCTCCCCATCATGGCTCCCCATCATGGAAGTGAGGAATATGTTTGGAACTTCCTCCTTCTAATAGTTGTTAAATTATCCAAATTATTTTAATGGGAAAGTTGGTGAGAGGTGTTGCTTCTGCAGAATTTTTGGTTGAACTAAACAAATTGTGTTGTGTTATGTGCCACATCAGTTTATGTACCATGCTCTATGGTAGTCTGATTCTGAACACATGGAACTTAGTAATAGAAGCAGGAGTGTGCCTTTTGGTCCTTTTGACCATGCTCTACCATTTAACTAGATTGTGGCAGTTTTTTGATTTCAACGTCATTTTTTTCCACGCCATCTCCATACCCTTTGCTGCATTTAATATCCATAAATCTATTGATTTCTATGGTGAATGTAGTCAATAATTGAGCTTCCACAGTCTCCTGAGGTAGAGAATACCAAAGATTCACCACTGTCTGAGTGAAGAAATTTGTCCTCATTGCAATCTTACATAAACAGACCTTATTCTGAGACAGTGTCCTTTCGTTCAAGACTCTCCAGTCAAAAGTAACCTCCTAACATTTACATTGTCAAGTCCTGTCAAAATTTTGTATGTTTTAAAGACTCACTTCTTATTCTTCTAAACTCTAAAAAACACAAGCTCATTGTCCTCAATATCTCCTCACAAGAAAATCCTACCATATCAAGAATCAATCTGGTGCATCTTATTCCACTCTTGCTATGGTTAATATATTCTTCATTAGGTAAGGAGACCATAACTGTACACATTGGTCCAGATGCTGGGTCACCAAGGCTGTATATAATCAAGCAAGACATTTTTACTCCAGTATCCAAATCTTGCAATAAAAAGCTACATTTAGCATGGTACCTATGGTACCTTGTTTTACCAAGTCTCTGCCGCTGTTAGTAAAATTATTTTTCCTGCAATCCCCACCCCCATTGTGTTAGAGAAGATGATTAGATGATGGGATGACGTCATTCAACAGAAATCCCAATACAAATTATTTGCAATGCTAGAATCTCATCCAGGCAGAAACAGGGTCCATAATTCTCATCTCCTAATGGAAATTGCTCATGCAGCAATAGTAAAACCATGCTCTTATCTAATTAAACTTTTCATCACCAGTTAGAGAAGTCCCATTCAAAGAGATGGGAAAGTGCCACTTTAAAGCCCCTGGTATATCTGCTGACAGATGTCTATGTGCTGTATAAATGATACAGATTTTTGTCTCTTATGTAATTGATCTCATGCCTAGGAGTTTCAACGTGGTCAGTATTTCGGCAGACAGGGAGCTGGACATCTGACCCTACCACCAATTAGGCAGCAAAAGTGTCTTCCTGGAAGATTAGATACACAATCTTTACACAAAGGCATGTAAAGGCACAATGGCCTAATTATATTACAGATTTCCATCAATCCAATATCATCAACAGTGATATTTATTTCAATGAAATCTCCACCAAGGGTCCTTTTTTTAATGTACTTGATTTTGGGATGTTAGTGTCACTGGTAAGGCCAATATTTTGTTGCCCATCCTCTTTGTCCTTGAGATGGTGTAGCTACGATTCCTGGTTCCTGATTTCCAGTTACATTTAAATTATTGCATTCTGATTAAAGTCAGACCAAGCATTAATAATCTTCTGATTAATAGGCTAATCCCATCATGTGAAGGATTGTTTATGAATGACATATCACGATTCTCTCATCCATTCTTTGGAATGAGAGAACAATGATGGAGCAACCTTACAATATTGACTCAGACTGCAAACAAGTGATAATGAATTAATTGTTGACAATATCTGCTTTTATTCTCAAATGTGCTGAATGGGAAAAGATCAGTTATAAATTGTTTTTATTTAAGATTATTGTTGTTATGAGAAAAAAACTCATGGTAACTTCTATGTTCAATTTATTGAAATTTACAAGCAATATTACCTTTAAAGAAATTGCTTATCATCTGCAAAGGATTTAATCTTGCAAGAAATATCTACTCATCTGTAATATTTTTCACTACAATGCCACAAAAGTCATGTAAAATGAATTCCAAAAGGAGAAAAATATGGAATTGCGATGACAGACTTTTGCGTTCAAAAGCTTGTTAGGAGAATAAAAGGCTGGCTCAAATAGTGATCTCAATTATAAGTGATGGAAATTATTAATTGTACTCTATTGTATTTTTTCCAAATTTCTGCTTCCATAAGTTATTTAGTTTGTGAATAAAAATGATCAGTAATTTAGCCTGTACGGATCATCCTAGTTTCATGCCTATATTCCACCATTTGATGTGCTGAGCATTCTGCGACTTATCACAACTGGTATTAACTGTTTATTTTGGCTATGTTAATAACAGTGTAGTAGAGAGTAACTGATGTATGTTTTAGTTTGTAACCTATAAGCAGAGGTGAAACCTGTTTATGCAAACTGCTGTCAAGTGATTGACGCAGGAAAAGATTTAGAAAATCAAAACTCGATTAGCAAAGCATAGGACGTTTAAGGCATTCCATATGCTTTCTTTAGCACATTATCTCCTGAACTGCCACCTTTAAGGATGTGTGAAGATGTACTTCTCTCTCAATATCCTCCCATTTGTAGAATGTGTGAATTAAATCAATATCTGTGAAATGAACTGGCAAGTGGCCTCCTCGTTGGCAGGGCCATTCAGTATAACGATAGATAAGTTATGCTGCAGCTTTGTTGAACTTTAGTTAGGCCACACTTGGAATATTGCATACAGTTCTGGATGTGGGTGCTTTGGAAAGGGTACAGAAAAAGTTTACCAGGATGTTGCCTAGTATGGGGGATTTTAGCAATGAAGAAAGGTTGGATAGACTGGGTTTGTTTTCACTGGAATGCAGGAGGTGAGGGCCACCCTGATAGAAGTTTATAAGATTGTGAATGGCAGGATAGACTGAAAATACAAAGCTTTTTCCCAGGGTGGAGGGGTCAATTACAAGGGGACACGGGTTCAATGTGTGGGGGTATGGTAAGTTTAAAAGAGATGTGCAAGGCAAGTTTTTCACACAAAAAGTGGTGAGTGCCAGGAACGTGCTGCAAGAGGAGGTGATGAAATCGGACACGACAGTAACATTGAAGAAACTCCAGCCGAATATATGAATAGGTAGGGAACAGAGGGATATGGATCCTGTAAGTGAAGACAGTTTTTGTATGGAAGGGCAAAATGTGTCAGCGCAGGCTTGGAGGGCTGAAGGGCCTGTTCTTGTGCTGTATTGCTCTTTGTTCTTTTGTTCTCTTTTCAAGGAATATTTACTGAGAGCAATGGAGGATAGCCTATTACAGGTAAAATATTTCATAATATGCAAATCTTACGTTAAAATTCACTATAACTGATGGCCTAAGGCAAAGCAAAAGAAAAGAGTTTTGAAATATTGGAGTGAAAGCCTAGCAATCCAAGAGTTAAAATTATTGAGTGACTGTACTTTTGGATAGAGGGAAGGAAATTTGATTTAATTGAAATAATTCTTCTGCATCATATTTGAATTCCCTAACTCTCTTATAGCCTGTTAAGTAGGCAGCTGGTAGATCTTCAAGCCTGACGTAATTATTCACTACATTTGCTTACCCAGTTCAGGATGATATTATGTTAATGGCAATTCTTTACCAAGATTCACATTACTATTGGTACCGTTATTAAAATGATCTGACAGGAAAGATTCCAAATTGACATTATGGTGTTCTGTAGCACAGCATTCTTACTCCCCCAGCCCCTTGGAAATAAACACAGGATTACCTGTTGGCTGTGATTCAGTTTGACAGCCGCCTGATTGTGGCTGAAGCATACAAAATGTACATTTTGCCCACACACTGTCAAAATAGCAATGTTTGTTGCAGGATCTGCAATTCATATGCCTGACTTAGATCTATGGCCACTCAGCTGACTGGGAGCCTTTGTTAAGACTGTATCCCAAAAGGGATGGTGAGTCAGTCTCATATCCACCAGTCAGGAAACCCAAAAATATATTCCATGAAGTGTGATTATATTGCATGAAAGTATTTACAATGACTCTCTTTACTGCATAGCAAAAGTCTGTCATCAAGAATTCCAGCTAGTACTTTGGTTCTTCCCTATTTGTGCTTTGCCTGGACTCTTCTTAATTTTCACTGCATTGACAAAACTTGTAGTGATTGTACTGCGGCAAGATTTTTTGCAGCAGAGCATTTGGACAATTTAATGCATCATGGACCTTCTTTTCATTTACAGTAAGGCACAGGATCTGATTTGTGTTTATGTATTGTCAGCAGATGAGGCTTACCATTGAGATATGTATTGCTGCATAACATCTGAAAAATCAAATGATATTATGCTATAGTATGCTATTTTAGAATGTATTTCTACTCTATTAGTACAATTTAACTATAATTTCACCCTCGGTAATTATTACTAGGAATATATGAAATCTTAATAGGACTAAATGATGAGAAATATTTCAGCATTGCTTTGCATGCTGCACCTTGTCATGGACAGATGTTCATTGTTAATTGCACACTGATCCTATTTTCATTTATTGCAGGCCCAAAGAAAGTAACAGCTCACAAGCATCAAAAACAAATATTTTATAATGATCACAAAATTTAGCATGTTTTTATTGCAGAATATCAGGAGCTCTGTAAATCAAGGGAAAACAAATTTTAGACACAGTAATTGCACCCAGCTGGCTGTGCAAAATGGCACATATTTGCCCTACAATCACAGCTCTAATTGTCCTCACTCAGTTCTGAAAATTTGAATAGTTGTTCGGTTCCATCGGCCTTGACAGTCTTCCAGTCACTTAACCTAAGTAGCAATTATAAAACTGTAGAGTAACTGCTGACAAGATTACCAACACCAAGGATAATATCAATAACGCCTATCATACACTCAACAAGTGTTTACACAGGCAAATATTCAGCAGGCTTTGCTATTTAATGGGAACTAGGCACTGGGAATTCAGCTGAAATGATTCCTCTACCTGGTGGTGAAAACAGCTCTGACCAGATCAGGGATGTGTTGCCAGATGTGTCTGACACTGCATTTGAACAGTACACATTTATGCCAATAACCCACGATAGGAAAGGTCAAAGGGAAATCTATAGAGGTTTTAAAATTCAAATCCTTTTAATGAGGTAAATAACTAGTATTTCCACTGCTTATCAAAATAGTAACAATAAAATGCTGATTATCATGAGCAGAATAGAGGAGAATGATAAAATACATATTTGAATCACCTTCCAGCTGGTATGTTGTTTAAACAATTATTGAGGATTAGCTTTCATTTGATGGTTTAATCTACTATTAACAATTCAGTACAATAACTAAACCACAAAGTCAAGCTTTCTGTAATGAGTATGAAGATGGATTGATAGATTAGGAAGGAATCAGTCACGGGCAGTGCCACACAGTTGGGCAATGGAATTAAATAAAAACCGAAATAACTGTGGATGCTGTAAATCAGCAACAAAAACAGAAATTGCTGGAAACGCTTAGCAGGTCTGACAGCATTTATGGAGAGAGGATCTGATTGACTCCTCATTCCAGTAGATGCCCATTGGGATGGCTTGTCATAGAGTCATAAAGTCAAGATGTCAACATTTAGTTTGTGATGTGGGTGTATTCATTTCCCTTATAATCCCTTTTACTGGTTGAGTAAGAGCGATAAAAGCTCACATCACTTGCCCAAATGCTTGCCTGTAAGTAATGTTCCCCTTCTGCTGCATAATAACAAGATGTGGGAGACCACTGGGCACCAGGGAAAGAGTGGCAAGCTATCGGTGTCATCAAACAGGATATAGCTTCAGACAAGTAACGTGTATGGTGTAATGTGTTGTGATGTGGTGTGTTGGTTATGCAGTGACTAGCATAAAACAATAGAGTTGCTCATGTGAGGGAGAGTCAGCCATCAATATCACCATGGATGGATGCCATGGATTGCATGTCTTCATGGCTGCTGTGCCATTACTCAGCCAGTGATAGGCACCTCGAGACTGCTAATACTTATCTGGGTGTATAGCAGACCCTCAAAATGGGGCAAGAGGTGTTGGTATTTTCACAGATATCCATTGAATGGAGAGTAATTCTGGAAACAGTGTCTGGTAAAGTGGGGATAGAATCGAATATGAGGGGAGCCATAGAAGTGGATTAAGTAATTAAAAAGGCAAGTTTGGTGAGATTCTTCAAGAAATATCACTAGGCCTTGTGGTGAGAAATGTTGCAAAAATAAAATCCAATGCAAATTGCACTTAGCCAAAAATAGGAAGATTCAGTCCAGTCCCTCCAATCATAGTCCCCTTTGCACATTTATACAGATATAATCATGTCAGGTGCTCCAACATCTGAATTATCATATGGCGATAGGCACCCCGAAACTTTTACAGTGTTTGTAGCTCAGTGTGAAAATAGATGAGTTTCTGGTCGATTTGTTCCACAGCAATCATATTCTTTGTAAAGCTAATCAGTTCCATCACTTTGTACATTCTACAATGTTCATATTGTTTCAAGACAGTTCTCAACTCTCTCTGCTCACAATGATTATTTCTTTACAACATTTTTATGAGCCTTGGCTGTACATGCAGTAGAGTGATCAGGTCCTCGCTGGTTTTAAACAGGTTTACACTCTGAAGAAGTCATTTCAGGCTGGAAACATTAACTCTGTTTTTCTTTCCAGAAATGCTGCCAAATCTGCTTAGTTTCTCCAGCACTTTCTGCTTTTATTTCAGATTTCCAGAACTGCAGATTTATGCTTGACTTATGCTGTGTTGATTGCAATCAATTCTCTCTAGGGTTAAATAACTCCTTTTTTGCATACATTGTAATGTCTGCCTTTGTAGTTTTAATTGGTCTCGATTTTGAGTTTGTGAAGTACGCCTCATCCCCTTTTGGTGCCTGCAGCCATGTTTCATCCCTGTATCTAGCTGGCTATTGATTTCTATATCTATACCATACTTCACCACATTAGTTGGAATGCCTAACTAAGGAGGCTGCAGCTGTTTGCACTGTTTACTGGATAAATTTAAGAATATTATCAACCCAAGTGTAACCCTGTTCACTTTGTCTTCTCTCTGCAGTTGGCAAGGTTTCATTCAATGACATATACATTTTTTTGACAGTCTGTCTCTCTGCAAAGTTAGTTCTCAAGGTTTTATTTGTTGGTTGAAAAGGATCAGGGAAATCATAAGGCCTGAGCTGCACATATTCTGAGGGGATTGAAATTGTGGAATGATACTGTCAATGTATACAATTTTGTGCAATGATTTCCGCTTTCACAAAGTACCGAAGCAGTGTTCATGTCATGGAACACAACAATGCTTTATTTCCGCATCAACTGCTCATTCTGAGGCTTTCTTTATGACAGAAATATCACAAGTGAAAAAAAAACAGGAACCAGTGCTGCTGGACTGTGCTGCCGACTGCATCACACCCTTTACCTCAAGCATATTGTAAACTAAAACCAAGTCTTCTGATCTGGATCAGAATCCCATCTTCCTTTCTGATCCAGAGTGCAAGGGTAGGGTGGCAAGAAGGTGGAGGATCAGTCTCAGGTGTGGTGTCTGGAGAGGAGTCATGAGTTGGGGGATGCTGCAAGTTCTATGGTGTGACAGAATGACCGGTCCAGTGGTGGGGGAGTCAAGTCCAAGGTTCAGAGTGGGGTATGGACCTGGAAATATCAGATCCAGGGTATCTGGTCAGGGGATAATGGGGGTCAGGTCATAGGTGAGGTGCTGTTAGATCTGGGGAGTTTGATGTCTGAGGCGAAAGTGTTGTGTGCCCAGTGGTGCTGGTAACCATTGTTAGGTTGATGGGAGAGAAACATAGAAAATAGGTGCATGAGCAGGCCATTCAAACCTCTGAACCTGCTCTGCCATTCAATATAATCATGGCTGATCATCAAACTATGTCCCCTGTTCCCACTTTCTCCCTATTTCTTTTGATCCCTTTGGCCCTATGTATATCTAACTGGTTCTTGAAAAAAAAATCAATTGCCTGAACCGCTCACTGTGCAAAATACTGACTTGATTTACCACTCTGGGTGAAGAAATTTCTCCTCATCTCAGTTCTAAATGGCCTTATCCTAAAACTGTAACCCATTGCTTCTGGACTCCCCAGTCATCCTTCCTGCATTTACCCTGTCTAGACCTGTTAGAATTTTATATGTTTCAATGAGGGTACCTTATGTTTTTAAACTTCAGTGAATATATTTCCAACTGATCCATACCAATAGAATCATTCAGCATAGAATAGATCTTTCAGTCCAATCAGTCCATGTCAAATATAATCCCAAACCAAATGACTCCCACCTGCCTGCTCCTGGCCCATATCCCTCCAAACTTTTCCTATTCATGTACTTATCCAAATGTCTTTTAAACATTGTAATTATGCGCATAACCACCACTTCCTCTGGAAGTTTATTCCACATGCCAACCACCCTCCATGTAAAAAGGGGTGCCCTTCATGTATTTTTTAGATCTCTCTTCTCCCAACTTAAAAATGTGCCCCCTACTCTTGAAATCCCCCATCCGAGGGAAAAGACATCTCCCATTAACCCTATCTATATCCCTCATGATATTATAAACTTCTATAAGGTCACCTCTCATCCTCCTATTCTCCAGTGAAAATAAGTCCCAAAAGATCCAGCCCTTCTTTATAACTGAAAACCCTCCATACCCGGCAACATCCTGGTAAAATGTAGCTTTCTCGCCACTGGTCCTCCATCTACACGTTTGGGCAGTGTTGCCCATGCACCAATCACAGGCACTTCCAAATGCTGAAGGTCACAGCAGGTCCAGGTGGGTTGAGACATTGTAATGCCATGATGTGATGCAGCAGAGATCCCACCGCATTACCATGTAGTTGCCTGATAGTATTCCATATCAGTGTCTTTCTTGCTGATGGTGGTGAGGGAATGTCTGCTCCCACACTTTAAGGATATATTAGAAAAAAAACCCTGGCCTTGATCTTTGGCCTCTCTGGGGTCTCCTCTCTGCAGCATTGTCAATACTGCTGCCTCTCTTTCTTTCCTTCACCGTCTTCCCTGAATATTTTGGACTATGTTTCTGTTATCACTGCCCCATCGTATTCCCACACAACTGGAGAAATTTTGGCTTAATTGCCCTTTGTGTCTCTATTGAAGTCATATCACATTAAGGTCTTTGTAGTCCCATCTGGAGAGAATACCTACAACTTCCGTGAATAAGATGGTAATTTTTTTGTTTGCATCATTCATTCTGAGAATTTTTAATATGTCCCTCATGCTTACAGAATGAGTTTTACCAACTGCGTCAAATAGAATTAATTAACTTAGCACATTGTTCATAATTTCCATTTATTGTTGAGCCAAACATTGCAATTAACTTTCCACATTAGAATTTTAATGTGGCATAAAATATTGGCAACAGTAAGTACCTGGAACATTCAAGATATACATATGATAAGCATTGCTTTAATGTAAAGATTTACATATACCTAGTAAAAATAGTCCTTCCATTTAACTGAACATTTCTTCAATTAACATAAATACAGTTAAATTATTGATCAATAGACCAAAATTTATTAAACAAATTTTTACATTAACAGTCACTACACTCCAAATAGAATCCATTATGTGCCAACATTTGAAGTGTTGCTATACAAACACAAATATTTTAAACATTTATGCAAGTTATCATACTTCTTATAAGAAACTGCAAAGATCCTTGATACAATTGTAGAAAAGAACTGTCAACCATGCGTATCTGAGTGACTGTGACCTTAGAATTATGCTGTGCACTGTCAGAGTACAAATGCTTAATGTATTCAGATACCAGTTCTTCGATCTGCTTTTCTAACACTGGAAAATGAGAAAGCATCTTTGGTGAAATAATACAGATAAGTTGATGTTAATTTGTTCAGTATTAAATGCTAAATTGACAGAGTAGTTTCAAGCTCCATTTTTGCATTTGCCATTCATTAGAAATTTTATGGTGATAATTTAGAACATATTGTTTTCAAAATTATCTGTTTCAACTTGTAAACATGTAGAAGTCAATACTTGTATGGGTAAAGTAGCTCTCATAATGGGAGATCATATTGTAAGGATTAAAAATTCCACCCAATCTTAAATGAAAAGACCTACGTATAACAAAAGTTTAAGTGCATATTTTTTCCATGTTAGTGCCGAAGTATGGGCCAATAAGCAGTACTATTTCAGCTTGTGCCCTGAAATAGTTATATTACAATCACATGGATATTTTCAAACTTTGATAAGAGTAAACTACTTTAAGAAACAGAAGTGTTTTGTCCTTCCTCTTAGTTATTTG
The DNA here is from genome assembly GCF_021869965.1 of Rhincodon typus. NCBI lineage: Eukaryota > Metazoa > Chordata > Chondrichthyes > Orectolobiformes > Rhincodontidae > Rhincodon > Rhincodon typus. The sequence goes on along the minus strand of NC_063350.1, from coordinate 25,640,224 downwards.
ATCACAGCAACATGCATTCAAAATTGAATCAGAGATAGTAGGAACTGCAGATGCTGGAGAATCCGAGACAACAAGGTGCAGAGCTGGATGAACACAGCAGGCCAAGCAGCATCAT
>NC_063350.1:25594139-25639709 GCF_021869965.1 Rhincodon typus | reverse complement strand
ATGATGCTGCTTGGCCTGCTGTGTTCATCCAGCTCTGCACCTTGTTGTCTTGCATTCAAAATTCTATAGTTTTTTAAGCTTACTCTGTGCTTACAGTTATATAGCCCCAAACGTGACACTGTAAATACAAAATCTTTAATGTTTTTAAGATTATTCTGTGCTTACACTCAAACAGCCGCAAACTGGAATACTGAAAGTAACAAAATGGGTTTTTGCATTCAGTCACAAAAAACAGACATTATTATAATTGATTTTGTACTGAACCTATCACAGTTACTTGTATGATGAAAGGAGTAAATATTTCATTAGCATGCAATAAGACTTTTATCACAATGTTCATTAACATAGCTGACGTAAGTAAATACTGCTGTTCATGTAGACAAACACTACTGTAACTTGAAGAATTGCTTCACCCATCACAAATTTCTAAGGGAAAGCTGATCTCATTTGAAAAACTAACCCGCTGTTATTTTAACTTGCTTGTGTTAATTTTAATTTTTAAAATGATTCACATTATGTTTCAGATTCTAATTCGTTACCCACCAATGATGATTGCTCATTAATTGGTTTTGATCATTTTAAAACTCTTGATTTATTAAAACCAGAAATATGACCCCCTCATTCAAGTTAAAAATGCAGCAGAAAGTGCACATTTTTAAAGATCTGCACAATTTGAGCTAGCTCCATGTTTCAGTTAATTTTGTTCTCTTGGTGGCCAGTTAAGTGAAAGAGTTGCTGTCTCCAGTCATGCAACATTTTCTGTGCCATCTGTATTTTTACATGAGTAAGCAACACCTTTTGTGATACTTCTCATCCCATTTGATACCTTAGGTTCTTTTTTAAAAGTGGAGGGAAAGCAAAACTCCTTAAAGCACCTTTTGAAGTTTTCATCCAGAAAGGCATAAAGAACAGGATTCAGGCTGCTGTTGGCATATCCAAGAGCAACACAAAAATACCAGCTTGGCATAATAGTCATGATTTCATGATTACAGACAACTTGTACTAGCACTAGAATGTGGATTGGGGTCCAACAGATGATGAAGACTGCCACAACCACTAAGACCATTCTTGTGATTCTACGCAAGTTTCTGTCCTTCTCTTTTGACCCAGAAAGTACACGTACACTTCTTAACCGCCTTAACATTAATGTGTAGCAAACTGTTATGATAGCAACTGGAATAACAAAGGAGAAAAGGAAAACAGCTATTTCGATTGTCGGCTTCCAATAATTGTGTGGTTGTGGATGAACCAGAAGGCATTCAATTTCTGTAACACAAGGGAGAAAAGTTAAAGTTAAGATATATGAATCAGGTTTGCTGTAGTGCTCATGCATATTTTAGACTGTTGATTGCTCTCCTTGCCAGGCCAGATTACAGTAAGATGTAACAGGACCCAATAAATTCAGATTTCTATGTACGTTATAAAAATTTGGTTCACATTATCTGACGTTTTAGTACTAAGATGTAGTCTGGCATTCGAAAAGGGACCCATGCTATACGTGCATGCAAACGTCTGCTACGGCTTCCCCCAGTGTCATTTTGGGTACATTGGTCACACAGCCAGTAGGAGTGTACATCAGAAAGATGCAGTGTAGGCAGATCGTGATGTCAATCTTTGTGTCAAACTGATTTCACTTAAGCAGTCATTTCTAACATTAGCACTGCAGACAGATATTTTTTAAACAATCTGTTCAGAGATACTATTATACACCTCTAGAACAGGTGAGACTTGAACCTGGGCCTCCTGGCTTAGAGGTAGGGACACCACCCCCGCACCACAAGAGCCCAGCATTGCAATTAATGCCTTCTCTTCACCTCGTACAGCTCAGCATCCATTCAGCAACAAAAAGGATCTCTCCCAACCCCGACCAGCTCTGTTGAAAGGGATTATCAATGACTCTCAAATTAGTTACTGATTGATTCTTATTTGTTGCTGTTGAAAGTATTTCAAGGTTTGTACTGTCATTTAAAGTTGGTTAAATCCACAGGAAGTTGCAATGATACATTATGAAGTCTTTGGTTCTGACTTCAATGGTCATGTTCATATCTTTTGCCCCCAGTTGTGGGTACTGCAAATTGTAGGCCCAGTTGGCCTACAGCATGAGAGGGTGAATGAGCTGAAGTAACACTGTGGAGGAAGAGGAGAAGAAACGGTAGTCAGGCCTTTAACAAGAGGCCATATTTACTGGAGTTTTCAGAAACCAATTCTCCTACTTCAATCGCACTGAGGAATAGATTCCTGTTCTGCATTTACGTTATACGTTTTCAGTAAAAGATCAAAACCACCATGCCACAAATGAGTTGGTCACGGGCAACTGCTGTATGCTGGTACTTGAGATGCACATGATCAGTGGAGAGGTAAATGACAAAAAATTTTGCAAAAGCTGAACAATTTCCAGAGAGGAAAATATCAAATTTTGGACAATTTCTGTTTTCAGACAGCCAAATTTGGGACATAGTTCATATACAACTGATTTGATAAGAGTATGACATACATATTTTGCTGTGATTTACCATTGTTTTCTGTTTCAGCCGATCCCATAATCATTGCTGGTATTCCAATCACGGAAGCGAGTCCCCAAATACACACATTAACAACCTTTGCATTGAAAGGGGTTCTTATATCTAATGCTTTAACAGGGTGGCAGACGGCTATATACCGATCAACACTCATCACTGTCAGTGTAAAGATGCTGGTGAACATGTTGTAATAGTCAATTGATATTGCTATTTTACACAGTATATTTCCAAAAGGCCAGAATCCCAGGAGAGTGTCAGTTGCCTGGAAAGGTAGTGTGATTAATTCTAATGCATCTGCAAGTGCTAAATTGAAAATGTAGATGTTTGTCGCTGTCTTCATCTTTGTGTATCTGAAAAAAATGGATATTATGAAAGTAGAGGTTTTTAGGAATTTAAACAGCACAATTAAAAACAAAAGATCAAATTTATACATCATGCTGAAACTTTTTGTGTGTGTATATATATATACACACACACAATATACAGGGGATAAATCATTAATCTGACAGAGTACATTAATAAACCTTTGCAGAACTGATCCAATTTTCATTCTCTTGTATTTGTGAAAATTACCTCCAAGTAGTATTTCACTTATAATGAGCTGTTTGTCACTGGTATAATTTCTTGTTGATTTTACTGGGGCATATTGAGACACAGTCCCTCGCAATGAAGCAAAGTTAGAAAAGAAATATAGACACTGAAACACAGAACAGTAGTCAAACATCTCAGTGCACAGATGTGAATTATTGTATCTTTCTGTAAACCCATTGATTGTCTAAAGTGAAAACCCTTTTCAGCATTATGGATTCAAACTCAAAAACAGTTTAATAGGGAAAGGAGGCTATTCCCCCTATTGCAACTGTGTCACTGCCAACACTAAAATGAACCTGTCTTTTGTCATATATACTTATTACATCTTTTTCAATTACTTACACATTTCTTCTGGTGATAACCTCGAGTCTATGCAAAGATGTTTACAGTAGTACAGGGACATAAAAGTACGGAATCTAACATGCCAACAGGTTCTGAGCTGGCATTTATGTATATCTAAAAATTCAGCTTGGCCTGGATTGACAGCAAGCAAGTCATCAAATACTAGCTTTCACTGAAAGGCCAAAAACAGCATGATAGACTTCATAAAGTGTTGTACAAACTGGAAGTGTCAAAATTTACATAAATATGTAATAGTGCGATGATACTATGGCTTTAAGAGGCGTATTTTATCCTTTTTTTTGTAAAGGAAGGTTGAGATAGAGATGTCAAGCGGTGTGCTCAAAGCCAATAAAGTAAACAGTTTGTGAGGCCGTAGGTTTATTTTTAAAGTTGGAACAGTAGAAGCAGACTGAATGGGTGGGAACATGCTCCCACAGAACCAGGATTTTCAGTTTTAGCTTTCAGCAGTTGCTGGGGTCTTGAAGCTGGATGTGGAAGCTCTTATTCCTCTCTCTGTTACAGCTAAAAGCTGGGATTCTCTTCCCGCTGCTAGAATTCCATGTGAAACAATCTATTTCACTGGATTTGCCTTTGCCAAGGGTGTGTTTATGGGATGTTACTATATTGGAAGTTAATTAGTTTTAGTTAATATATATTATTTTGTTAAGCATATCTATAGATTTACAGTTAATCCAATTCTTTTATTTTTATTTTGGCTGAATTTTAACTGTAGTGTAAAAATGAAGTCGAGTAGCTTGACCAATTGCATCTCGAACGTAACACCTTATACTTGTAAAATATATTACCTGCAAAATAAGAAAAGGTTAGGGTCTGGGCTCCCTTCTTAATATATTTTGAGGGAGTTTGGTCTGGTCCATAACAATAGATTGCTTTAGCATAAAAAACTTTGAACAGCTATCCTCTGCATTGTGTTCAAACATACAAAATAACATGCTATTCAAATCTCTTATTCCATAAAAACAGTATACAGCAATAGAATTGCAAACTAACTATGACACTGAGGGTATCCATTAAAATTCAAACAGCTGCAGAAAATACATTATTAATTCATGAATATTGAGAAATAAGACAAATGAGGCAAGTTATGGTTTATCTAACTCCTATAGGTTATTAAAGATGAAAGCAAATTTATTTAAATACTGAGCTAAAACTGGAAATATGAATCCCACTAATTTGTTTGTTGTGACTGATAATTGCTTTTCTATTCTACGTTATATAATGGCAATGTTAATCTGAAGTTAAAACAACTGTGTGAAATGGAATAAATTAAACTTTGCATAACATAAAATGATGTATCATACAAACAAGTATGTATTATATACAGAATGAAAATAAAAATTAATTCCACTGTTAATTTCCATTATAGATCAAACTTAGGGCCAGTGGAAAACTGCCAGGGTGCTTTTTAAAAAAAACCTTATAATATAAGGAATAACTTGCAGACTCATATTGTGATCCCAAAATTTGTGTTCACATTGTGAAAACTGATAAATCTTATTAATAATAAGAGCACTTAAGAACATTTTTTAAAAAGTTAATAATTAAATAAGTGTCTTCCTTACAACCCATTTATAAGCATTGTTTGCGTATACTATACAGCTCACAATTCCCTTTCCACCACAAAATCAGTGGATTTTCACTCATTTACTGGGGTCAAAGGATTTCAATATATTGGAGAGACGTGATTGATCAATCGTTGAGTAAGAGGGGGCTTATAGGGACAGCAAGACGTTCCTGCAGGAATGATCCACTGGTTAAGTGACCCACATTTAGTCTGTAATCAATTTTGGCAAAGTAATGAACTTGTAATAAATACTGGACACAAGAAATGCACTCTCATGTTCATGTGTGAAAATACAATCAACTATCTCTTAATTGTCCACTTAATGTCACTTCAGATAGTATGTGCCCAAATTTCCTGCCTGCTCATGCAGATTTAGAATTCACAAACAATTAACTAAACTGAGCTTTATTTCCTTTAATTTTAGTTAAATTTATGGAACAATATCCAAATTTGATACACAGCCAATGTGTAGGGCTGCATTTACCAAGGAGTGGCTTTCTCACACAGTTGTCACTCCAGCCCTTCCCTTCAAAACAAAAAGAAAGCTCCACATTTCTGACAGGAGATCCTGCTTAGGCTCCCTCAGAAATGCAGAGCCATTCTCCATTCTGACAGTTCTTTCATAGCACAGAATTGTCAGGGGAAGACAAACATGCCATCTTTTCACAGCAGTCAGCTGCTGTATTCTGAAATTTAAAGGCGCTGACTTTGACAGCTGCCGTCAAAAGCTAAGTGCGTAGGGCTGGTGTGACGTTCGGGTGCTGGGACATTAAGGTGACAGATGTGTAAGGGGCTAGCTGCCAGGTAGTTAGGATGCCAGCTGGATAGCAGTACAGTGCCAGTAGATAGGGTGCCAGATGAGTAGTGGTTTGGATGCCAAGTAACTAGACTGCCAGCTGGATAGAACATAGGGTGTCAGGTTGATAGGACACCAAAATGGAAAGGGGGCGGGATGCCAAGTGGGTATGTTTCCAGGGCACAAAGTGGCAAAGAAGCCAAGTATGTGAGGTAGTGCTTTGGGTATGACAGGGTGGATGGTCTGACAGAATTTGTGTCAGGGATGGTGGTGGGGGCGGTGGGGGTGGTGTTGTATCTGCTGGGAGGAGTCAGGATTGAGGGTGGATTGGTTCAGGGTCAGGGTTTAGGTGCTGTGAGACATCTGGAGAAGGTGTAGTTGGGTGTGAGAGGTAAGTATGGGGGCAGCTGAATAGTTACTCAGGAGTTAGATTATCTATCTAATAGTCTAACATCTTCTGGGTGGGATGCTCTTTGGAGGGTCAGTGTGGACTTGATGGGTAGAATGGCCTACTTCCACATTATGATTTTAAGGGGCAAGCAGGAAAAGAGAGGTCAAGAGTTAGCGACAAAGCGTAAGCTGTTGAGACAGTGGCTTAAGAAAAGGATTTTCAACGTCAGAGAGTTGCAAGAAGACAAAGGAATGTTTGGAAACATCCTCATAATGAAATAGAGTGAAGAAGCAAGCTGGCTCAAGCAGTAATTTCAAATACAGCAGAGAGAAACTGGTGAATTTAACAGTAAATTTGCAATATAAGGTTGGAGGCTCCAACCAAAGTTACAGTGCATAAAAAAAGTTGCACAGTGGTGAGAAACTCAAGTGGGTAGGTAAAGGCTGGGAGTTTGGTATTACTGCAAAATGACAAGAATAACATGTTGCGTAAAAGGCATTTCATTCAGAATAGGGTGTAGACAACTATAAATTTCAGAGTTGTTGCACTTTCCTGCTCTTAGCAAACATCTCTAATCTCGTATTTCCGTACACACCTTTGCTCCTCTATCACCAGTCTACATCTCATTTCTTGCATTTGTTCCCCATTTCTAGTCATGCTTTTAATTGTTTTGCTCTTAATCTTCATAACTTGCTTCTTTGGACTGCCATGCAATATTGTCTTCAAAGATCTTCTTAAAGCATTTCTTTTTCTTAATCAGCACCCACTCTAACACCTACATTTTTCTCTTTTCCTGACTGCTGAACACATTTCTGTTTCTTTCTTTTCAAAAAGCAGATAATCATCTTTTAACACAAAAGCAGCACTGTAGAATTGCAACTTGTTGATGATTGGCAAATAAAAAATTAACTATTATCCACTTATTCTCTCTCAAATTTCTACCATACTTGTGGACTCATTGTTAATAGTACCAAGTGATGTTCAGGACAATATAACTTTTTTATATTGATAGATTCAAAGCTTTTGTGAAATCCCTTTTGAGATCAAGTCTAGTTATTTTTCTAGAATATGTCATCTCATAAGGATTAAAATTAGAATGATAAGTATGGGGACTGCTTGCAGAATTGTAACGATAGATCAATTCCAGTTTCTATTGAGACAATAGGTTTGTGAAGCTGTCAATTTTCTTATCATAAGTTCAGCTTTCTATCACCAATTCATAGCACAATATGTTGCTTTGTTCCATGGCTGGATAGTGTGTATCTATCGATCTATATATAAAATATAGCAACATGTTGTGCTATGAATTGGTGATAGAAAGCTGAACTTATGATATGTAAAACAACACTGGAAATCAAGAGGTACATAACGTCTTTTGGGTAAGAAAAGTGGTTGAAGAGATTATGAGAGCTCACACCCGTATCTGTTCAATTGCTGGCATGCAAACTTAATGCTGCCTCCTCATTTATGGTGAATGATTGATTGTTGCTTTCAGCCAAGCATGACCCACATTGCTGGCTTACCAAAGACTCAGTAGGGACCAAAGAGTATGCACGGCTAGAACATGTTTCAGCTAGGCCTCTGAAAGGCTGCACTGATTTCTTAAAGGAGCAATGCTCTCATTATAAAGAAGTTGGTGCTGACTGCCTTTAGTCCAACTGCCTTCAGGCTAAAAGCATCAAATAGAGTGGCAGCCAGGATAGAGGACTCCCAGTTCTTGGAAATGGTGCTGCAGGCCCTAGTCCAGGAGGTTGACAGGAGGGAAGTGGTCATCTTTCTATAGTGATCCTCAATGAAAGTTCATGGAGGCTAAGGGAACATTTTTCCAGGCAGGTTAATTCTTGCAGTCTGGATCTGAGGAAATAGGCTGAGGCACCAGAAGAAATTCAGTGATCTCTGAAGGGTAGTTATGGCCAGTGAATGAGTCTACAAAGACTATGTCCTACACATTGCACTACCAAACACTCATGTTGCTCAATGCACCATATCCCCAACATTCATTATCAGCAGCAGAATAGTCAAGATTTGGGACTAACATTCAGGCAATTTATCTCCCCATCAAACAACCACCTATGATGAAAATCTTACATTAGAATCCATACACCTCCAGGAAATACATTTTGGCAGGCATAAATCTAAATGGTTTTGGTAATTGCTAGGAATTGGTAAATTTACAAGTCACGGTTTCACTGGGGGATTGTGGTTTCCAAAGACATTTAATCAAGTTAAGACCTCAACGAATTCAGCTTTCTTGTTCAAATGACTAGGAAACTTATGATTGCCTATGAGCAAATGACTGCCACACCTGATTGATACAAAGTTTCCAAAATCAAATTAACAACTTGCACTTTTACAGCACAGTTCACACACACGGAAATATCTCAAAACTTTAAACATTAACAGGAAAAAATCTACTCTGGTGAAGGATATGGGTTAGGCTAGATAAATGGTGATGAATTGGTGGTACATATGTCCTGCACTATCACATCAGGCAAACCAGCAACATCCCAGGTTTGATCATTAGTCTATGCCGAATTAGATATATACCAACGTGTATTTGAGAAGCACTGTAATTTGCATCAATGTTCCTGATTTGGTGGTCTCACTGAAACTGTGGTTTACAATAGTCAACCTATATTGGCTCCTGCCTCATGTGACACCTTTTGCAAGTAGACACATCGAGTTTGGATGTTGCTGGGCATGTCCTTTATGTGCAGCTTTCAGTAGATGGTGTGTGCAAATCTTCAAATGACCTTCTGTAGTCATGGCTCACAGTTCAAAAATGGTAACCTGAGAAGATACAATAGAATCTTCCAGAACAGAAGCAGGCCACTCTGCCCAATATGTCCTTGATTGTTCTTTGGAAGAGTAAGCTAATTAGTTCCATTTCCCTGCTATTTGCCTATAACCCTTCAAAGCTTTCCTTCGCAAGTAAATTTCTAATTTCTTCTTGAAATGTCACCGCTTGAGGCAGTGCATTTCAGATCCTAACAACTTGTTACATGAAAATAATTTTCCATGTTTCCCTCTTAATAGAGGGTTGTTAATATCCAAGGAACATGTGTCCTAACATGAGTTAAATTACATTTATCATACTTGAGGCCCATTCTCCTATTCACTTCTCGATCTTTCTGTATTTCACTTTCTCAGCTAATGGCCCAACTGCCACATATATCATCTGCAATGCACTGGTAACTGAAATGCACCAGTAGTTTATTCCCCCAATGCATGCAGCCAGTCTTTGATGAAGATAGTGGGGAGCAGACATTTAATCAAGTTAAGGCCTCAATGAAAGACCAGTTTCAGACAGGAGGCAGATTTCCCAAGTCATGTAATCTTGCTGTGTCAGGTGACTGACAATACAACAGAGGGCAGCTTAACAGTGAGAGGTCTGAACTGTGTAGCACTCCAACCCCATCTTTGCAGCATAGCAGCTCACAACACCTAAGTTTCATTCAACATCACTTGTGGTTCCAGCCCCCACATCTTTCAAAATCCTCTTCAATTAGATGGTGACAAGTATCGCCTTCAGGTTGGGACATTGGGACAATTATGTGAAAGCCTCTGGTGTTTGTCCCGTTCCTCCTGTTGTTGCTTCTGAGTTTGACTCTCTGGCACAATTTCTGGTGGTAAGGCCTTGCCTCACAATGTACTGGATGGTAAAGAAGCATTTCATCAGAAATCTGGACACCTTCTTATCTGAGACTGTAAGATTGTCCCGACTTGTAAAAACAACTAAATATTGGCTTGGAGGCCTGAATGCTCAATGATGTTAAAGGTGACTGAGTAGCTATCATTGTATGGACTGTTCTCAGTGCAAAGATCTTTAGAATGTAAGACATGTGCATTACAAATACATTGTGGCAGCTCCCTAGATAGCAGACATTATTCACTTGTGTAATGTACGGCTACAAAATCACACACACAGGTGCACGTTGGAAGAACAGAAATCCTTCCAGGTTCTAAACTTCAGAGTTGTGTGTGTAGTCAATGTGTCAGTGAATGACGGGGAATCTTGTGAGCCTATCAAATCGAGGATTCTCTGGCAATCAGGTGTGATGTATAGTCTTTCATCAGAGTGTATGGAACCAAAGTAATTTTGATTATTCTGAAATTCTGATTGAGAGATGATATTGGGACTGATGTTTTCTGTGGTACTCTGGAAGGTTTCAATAACCCACAGTGAGGTTGAATGTCACAGGCAGTGCAATCCTAAATGCTCTATAAGGTGTTGTGTTGACCTCTTTAGGAGAAAAATGTCATAACATTATGCATGGGTCTCTGGCTGTGCAAAGGTCAGAGGTGACTTCACTCATCTTCCTTTGCATCTGGTGCTGCTTTATCTGGCTCACCACCACCTTCAATTTTGCTGGGAAATGCCCCATAGCCAAGCAGTCCCTTTTTGTTAGTGACTTCTACGTAAGGTAGCAGAGGACTCAATCTTATTAGATTAAGTGCAGAGATCATTTCTAGGAAAGCTGTTGATAGGCCATTGGTGAAGGTTTAATAAAGTGTTCCAGGTAATTCCTGTGGTGTCTCAAAACTTGCTTCAAACATAGTGGAGTCAGTCAGTCTCTAGCAGAAAGTAAATATTGAAAGCTGAACATGCCATTAAATACAGTGCTCAAAATTCTCAACAATGGTCTGTTAGCTGGCTGCTCTTAGTGAAGAGTGCTAAATCAAGCATGATGCACTAAAATAATTTGCAGCCTCCTTAACAAATGCTCGTGGGCAACGTAAATTTCAATCCATTCCTTAATAAGCTGCTGGGAAACCATTCCTAGGAAGCATTTCAACTTGTTTACTATAATGAGGTCTTGCAGTAAACATAGGTTAAAGCAGTGGTGCAGTTGAAGGCATCTTTAACTACCTTGCAGGCTCTTTAGAGCCTAACGTACACAAGAAAAATTGCCCGATGGTACAGTTCTTGTATGATCTACGCAATGACACTAAGGCATATTTTTTAAATGTTTACAGGCACACTATATGCAGAAATACATGCCTAATTGTGTATTCCTTGCTTACAATGTTGTGTATTGTTTTGCAAGATTTCAGAAGCAATTACTAAAATGCAAGTTTTTTTAGTACTCATGGTTAAGGTCAAGCATAGTAATTACACATTTTATCATTTTTTAATCATTCCTGATGTCAAAGGATGAACTGAAATGCATTTTCCCTCTAACATTGTCAAGTGTAACATACCTATATCATCATTCTAATTAAGGATTCTGATCTGGTTTATTCCTCATAGTATATAAACATTACTGATCTGGTCCAATCATTTGTTGATAGGCAAATTCAAACAAGTGATAAGGCATACTAAATGGAAAGCACACTGCATCCAGTTGAGTTGAACTTTTATTATTTACACAAAGTGGATGTCCTGTCATTATGGATTTGTGCACGGGAAGTCATGTCTGACAAATCTTTTAGAGTTTTTCAAAGAGGTAACCATGAGGATAGATGATGGTAGGGCAGTGGATGTTGCTTATATGGACTTTAGTAAGGCCTTTGACAAGGTCCTGAACAGCAGGCTAGTCAGGAAGGTTAGATCGCATGGGATCCAGGGAGAGCTAGCTAACTAGATTCAAAACTGGCTCAATGGAAGGAAGCCAAGGGTGATAGACGAAGGTTGTTTCTTGGACTGGAGGCTTGTGACTACTGGTGTGCCACAGGGGTTGGTGCTGGAACTTCTGTTACTTGTTATTTACATAAATGATCTGGATGTGAATGTACAAGGCATGAATAGTAAGTTTGCAGATGATACAAACTTAGGAGGCATAGTTGATAGCAAGGAACTTATCAAAAATTGCAGCAGGATCTTGATCAGACGGGGAAGTGGGCTTAAGATTGGCAAATGCAATTCAATACAGATAAGTGTGTGAAGTGTTGCACTTTAGAATATCAAACTAAGATAGGATTTAATATAGTTCAGTGAAAGCGGCATCACAAGTAGACAGGGTAGTGAAGAAGGCATTTAGCATGCTGGCCTTTATTGGTCGAGGCATTGAGTGTACGAGTTGGGACGTTATGTTACAATTGCATAAGTCATTAGTGAGGCCACACTTAGAGTATTGAGTACAGTTTTGGTCACCCTGTTATAGGAAAGAAATAATTAAACTGGAAAGTGTGCAAAGAGGATTTATGAGGATGTTACCAGGACTAGTAGGCCTGAGTTATAGGGAGGGGTTGGCCAGGATACGTCCTTATTCCTTGGAACGTAGGAGATTGAGGGGTGACCTTATTGAGGTGTATAAAATCATGAGGGGCATAGATAGGATGAATGCATGTAGTCTTTTTCCCAGGGATGACGAATTGAAAATTAGCGGGCAAAGGGTTAAGGTCAGAGGGAAAAGATATAAGAAGGATCTAAGGGGCAGCAACTTCATGCATATATGGAATAGGCTGCCAGAGAAAGTGGTTGAGGCAGGTACAATAGCAACATTTAAAAAACATTTGGATAGGTACATGGACAGGAAGGGTTTAGAGGGATATGGACCAAATGCAGGCTATTGGAACTAGCTGAGTGGCACCATGGTCAGCACGGACCAGTTTGGGCCAAAGGGCTTGTTTCCATGCTGCATTACTCCATGACTCTATAACTCTAAAGGGTTTATGCAACAACAGGGCCATCATCTGAAAGATCTCCATCTGCCTGTTCGGCTGGATGTAAAAAATGTCATCGTACTACTCAAGGAATAGGATGTCCTGCAGCATACTCTTCCCCAACCCATACACTTCTAAAAGTAGATTAGCAAGTGACATGTCTCATTAACTCTGTGAGAATCTTTGGAGAGGACAAATGAATGTTATATTTGACTACATTACAGAAATCACACTTTCAAAAGCACTTTGGAATCTGCTAAAAACTAAATCCAAAGTGCCATTACAAAGGCAAACCTCTTCACTTCATACGTTCCACATTTTCAATTTGGTGCTACTCAACAACAGTACCAAAGATTTGCAGGTTGCTGCTCAAGTAAGGCTTCTTCTATCACTTAAGCAGCAGTTAAAGAACATTTTACGAAGTATGATCTGACTGCCTTATCAATTGTTTTGGGACAAGGGCCACTTGTGTCAGCGCAGTTTAGGCACAGCAAGCAAATGTGTACCATTTTCACAAAGCCCAGTTGTAGGACAAGCTTGTGAAGAAAATACAGCGAGTGTATCTCTATAATAGGTCAGACACTGTCTCTGTGACAGAGTACAAGGAAAACATTGCTACGAATACCCAAATGGGAGACATCCACTTGAAGAGGAATGGATGTATAAATAAAGTGACCAAAGTACATTTATGAAGAAGGAAGATTGCACCTGGAAGAAGGAAGTATCTTAGTGATAGGGAAAATTGTCTCTGTGTAGACTGTAGGCTGTACCTCTGTGAAAGGAGAGGATGGATCATTGTGAAGTTATATGAGTGTGTCTTTGAAAAGAGAAGAAAGTGCGTATGAAAGGGGGAGGGCAAAGAAAATGGTTTAATGAAGGAAGATGACAGTTCCTGCTTGAAAGGAGAAAAAAAATGTTTCAGTGAAATTAAGGGATAGAGCATATCCATGAAGGACTGACAGAAATGTATCCATTTCAGGGACAGTGGCAATGATTGTCATACTTCCAGATGATGAAGAGAAGACAGGAAAGCAGTCGCTATGCAAACAGTGAAAAGTTACAATTGAAGAATATTTTCAGGACAGTGATACCTGCTGAATGTAGATTAAATCCAAATATAATGTTTAATGTGTCTTCACATTTAAAATCATCTGAGAAAGAAAGACACGCTTGAAATGTGTTTCCAATTAAGTACGAACAATCCAGAGAGGCATTTCCCTTCCCAACATGCCAGAAATGCACATCAGTGAGCTGGAAGTGTAAGGAACAGATGGAAGGGCTGTGTACTACTGTAAATGTGCTACCTACGCCCTTGGCTCCAGCAAATCTAAATTTTCACAGATAACCTGCACAAATTAAAATGCTGCTGAGAATGGGTTACAAAATCTAGGTATGGGGGAGGAAAGAAATTATCCTCATCTCAGTCATTTTGCGTCCTATTTAAAACTTCACCTGGTTTCAATAACCTAGTAACATTTAGTCCTTCCCAAGAAATTTACAAAAGGCGAGTGGGGAGGTGAAGACAAGAAGGACAAATGAACAGCCAGTAAAAAACAGCAGTTCCTTTTAGGAGCATGCTTAGCTGTTAGCATTGAGCAACAAGATGACTTGGCCTCGCTGCCCTTCGATTACTTCCCATGATAGTTTACATTTAAGTGAATATAAAAATAATGGACTCATCCCTCACAACGGAGGAGGAGAAAATGCCAGTTTTATAATGGAAAAAGAATAAAAATTGCACGGCAACACATGGTATTATCATAACTAAATTTCAAAATAACTTTAGGGTAGATACACCACTGACCAGAGACAGATGTAATCGGCTCTTTGTCGGGTGAGGAATTGTCCAAGAGAAAGTGTCTGTAGCATGTGGGGTATGTTATTGGATTCTAATCTCCACACCAAACAAAATGAAGAAAAATCACAGTCAGGCAGATTGTTGTGTGTGGGATGTGAGAAAAAGAAACCAGTGTAAAATACAATTTAGTAACGTTTATCCAATGCTCAGTAAATGTTGACAGTCCATTGCTTGCAACACACGTGCAACCTTAAAAATAACAACAAACGTGTTCAGAGTATCATTATATTTGATGTATAAATAGCTTAAAAGTTTATAATCAGACTAATAAAATGTGAAATGCTTTTATTTGTCCCCTTCCCTACATAAGTGACATAAGTGAAGTGATATTCCACTTCAATTATGATTTACTCCATTACTACTGACTGGCCAAACGCAGTAAAGGCCTGTTTTATTTTGGAAAATAAATGTAGTGGATTGCTTCCTTAGTCTAAAGGTTTCAGATCTTTGCGGTACTACTCAAAGCCCCAATTAAAGTGATTAACAAGCTCATTCTAGAAAAAAAGCTAAATTGCTTAGCTTACAGAAATTGCATATTTCCCCTATCATTATCGAAAGACTCTAGGCTCAGTGACTAGCTTAAAAATCTTTGAAGAAACGGCCACTACTACAATGGATTCATTGAAAAATCTTACATTCGAAAAATGCATATATTGATAAAATTTATTTTTAATGTCAATTCGAGTCCCAATAAATCAAAACGCTTATACTTTACAAGGCGTTATCAACTTGTAGATCTGATCGCAAGTTCAGTAGTATATTCGGTATCTGTAAACTGTTTATATTCTGTATCGCACGATACTTAATAATAAGACATTAAGGAGTTATGGATTTATAATCATTTAAATTTAGTGCGCCCTGTTCCCTCGGGAGGGCGCTCTAAGGCAGTAACCACAACATTAAGTTGCCTTTTAGCTTTATAAACTTTTCTTTTCCTTAAATAAAATACACATGAAACAATATTAACACGAAAATGCTAAACCTTACCTGACGATAACGTACATTACCAGACAGTTGCCCACTAGTCCCACTATACAAACAAACAGATATACAACGATGATGGTAATTCTGAACGTGTTTGACCGTTCCATAAGGAAGTCGGTAACATTTTCGGACCAGCGATCAAGTAGAATCGTATAATTTTCATCAACGGAGTCATTAAAATATTTGTACTGTTTAAAGCTGCCGAAGCCGCAGGCTGTGTCAGTATCCATGCTACAGCCAGACCTAGGGGAAAACAATATTAAGATATAATCACAATGTGGCTTTCGAATGGCAATACATATTGATACGTAAACTTGTAAATTAACACATTACAAATGATTACAGTTACATCTTAAATCCTTAAATACTGGGTCAGCAATTGCACCACAGTAGTCTGTTTCAAAGTAGAGCTTGATGGCTGGCACTATTCAATGTTCTGCCTCTAACAGAATGAAGAAGCTGAAATTTTCTGCAAGTTATATAAATTGAAAGCCGAAGGCACGTCTTTTTCTTCCCCCTTTCCGGGTGGGGCTAGGGAGACGATCACCGTTTCAGCACCGCCGAACGTTTGAAATTTTACATCTGTAATGCTTGCAAATATTCCTCCCGGGCAATTATCGAGCAGGAGGCTGTCTGATCCCCTGAACTTCTTTATTCCAAGCTGCTGACGCCCCTTGCAGACTGTTCCACCTCTCCAGCAAGCAGCTAGCTAGTTTTGCTGTGCAGCCCCTTGCCATCTGTAAAAATGCAAGTCCCAATACCTTCACAAAAGCCTTTCCGTCCAGCAATACAACATCCCCAGGCTGCAGGCTGCCAGCTGCACACTAGGGGGAGGTCGGCAGACTGAACGATTGTGATGAAGCCTTGATCACCTTTTGGGCAATGGTGGACTCTCGCTATACAAAGCGTCTGTTGTAAGACGCCAGAGGTAGGATCTGGACTTAAAGAGTTTTCACTTACCTGGTTTCTGAATGTAGATGCATCAGAAAACGAAGAGTTTTTTTATTGATTTGTTTTGGTCAAAGATATGAAGTGAAGATTTAATAGTTGGAAGAATAAACAAAACCCTCTATTAATACATTCCCAAAATTATTTAAACAGATCAGTTTTTTGTCATAGGCGAGCGCGATATACTATCGCATTTTGCAAATATCCATGCCGTATTTTGAATTATGATTCAACGTCATAAATTAGTAATTTTGATTTTTTTCGTTAATAATTTTAATTGTTCAGTTAGTGGTCTGCTATCCACTAAAGTTGATTACACATCTCCTTTGGGCACAGCGTCGTAACCGATAAGCAGTCAGAGTTAACCCTTTCAGAATGAACACCCGCTGAACACTTCTCTCAGAAATCTGATGCGAATTTGACTGCCGTTTGCACAGTCTAAAGGAAGGTTCGGATATCTGCTAAAGAAGCAAAATTACCCATTTGTAATGGTGACATGTCGAAGCAGTGATTCGTATTCGCGACTATTTTTAATTCTTCACCTTTTACATTTGTTTTGCACATGGGAGGGGGACTCGAGAATTCAATTTTATTTTAACCGAATAAATTTAAATAATCCGGGTGAAGTGCTGTTTCTGTCGTTTGCCTTGCACGTTGCTAGGCACGTGGATTAAATGTAGATAGAAAGTTGCCAGTTTTGTTAATTTGGATGCACTAAGGGACTGCTCAGTGTAAGGGGCGATGTGCACAGGAGCATTAAAACTCTGAAATAGAAAGCAGAATTGGGGGTGGCTGTGGTAGTTTTAATCTAGGGGTGTCCAACCTAGAGCCCGCAGGGCGCACAGTAAGTCTACGGCAGAGTCTGGAAATAGAAAGCTTTCAGGAAGACCCTCCCCTCCCCATATTGAATTCAAATTTCACCAGCTGCCACAGTGGGATTCACACCCATGACCCCCATGCTAACAAACCCAGTAACATTACCACTACACCACCATCTTCCCCAGCTTGGCTTGAGCTGTTTTGTTGTCACATGTACGAGATACAGTGAAAAGTGTTATTTTGCGTGCTGTACAGGCAGATTGTACTGTGCAAGGTGTATCAAGTAGCACAATATGAGTCAAGTTGCTGGGGCTCTCCAAAAACTTTTGAGGTTGATTGTTTCACAATCCTGATTGGTCAGCCTTACAGCACCATCCTTTGGCTATTCAGTCAAGACACGCCAACTGGCCAACTGGAGGTCCTGGGGTGAGCTCATTTAGAACCTTGCACAGGGAGAATGGCAATTCTTGCTCAGAGATTTGAAAAAAAGTATTGTCTTTTACCAAGGGATAGTAGGAACTGTAGGTGCTGGAGAATCTGAGATAACAAGGTGTAGAGCTGGTGAACACAGCAGGCCAAGCAGCATCAGAGGAGCAGGAAAGCTGACGTTTCGGGTCTAGACCCTTCTTCAGAAAATTTGCCTTTTATCAAATTGTGTTTAGGTCTCTCCGAGAAAAGACAGTTGAGTCCTTTTTATTTCAATGCAAAATACTTGCTGGTGGGGTAATGGGGTGCTGGAAATATATGGAGTGCAAAACATCATGGATTTTTTTTAAGTTAAAGGTGGGACAGTAAAGCAGACAGTGGAAAGGATAAGTGAGAGGGGCTAGGAGTATAGAGGTGGGGGGAGTGGTGAGAAAGAAAGGGAATGGGGAGAGGGATGTAAGGAATGTGGGAGAAACAGAAAAACGGGACAGTGAGGCAGAATGATATTATGGGACAGAGGGAGATCAATGGACAGAGAAGGAAAGGAGGTGTTTGAAAAAGACTGAGCAGAAAGGAAGGGGGAGAGAGAGTAGGAAAAGATAGGGATTATGGGAGACATAGTGGGAGAGCAGAGTGAAGGATAGCAGATTGTAAAATGAGGAAACCACAGGTTGGAAGTTGATCACTTACCTCCAGGTGCAGTTACACTCTGATGCATTCTTTGTCTTTTTTTTATATCCAGAAGTGCTTCTACACACAACTGAACAGTTTTGTCCTCCCCTCACCACATCACCTGTGGTATTTTTTCATTTATTAACCACCACCAATCACCCATGTTTTTTGATTGATTTATTTACATGCAAAGCCTGTTAAGTGCAATGCAGACCGTTAAAGGGAAGGGAGAGGCAGGGAGACGGCTGAATCAAACTGGAGTTGAAAGGGAAGATATACACTGTAGAATAAACTGCTGGAAAGGAATTTCACTAGCTGTTCTCAAAATTGCCTTTGGATACAAGAAGGCTAATAGCATCAGTCAATCTTGATCAAAAACACCTGCTGATTTCCACCCATCATCACCCAACCCTTTAGCTGATGAATCAGTACTTTTCCATGAAAATGAACGTTAGTAAAAAAAAAACTGTTAGAAAAATTAGAATTGTAAAGTCCCTATAATCTGAAATGAAAAATTAATGGTGTTGAAGGCTAACAAATCACAGGGCCTGAGAGTCTGCATCCCGGAGTACAAAGATGGGCCTAAATGCATTGATGCTCATCTTCTAAAATTCTGTAGATTCTGGAGAGCAGTTCCTACAGATTGGAGAATGGCAAATGTAACCACACTTTAAACAAGGAAGAAGAGCAAGAAACAGAGAACGACAAACTAATTAATCTAACATTAATCATGGGGATAATGATAGTCTACCATATAAAATGTGATAACGGAACACTTGGAAAGCATTAATGGGATTAGACAAAATCAGCATGGCTTTATAAATGGGAAGTCTTGTTTAACTAAACTGCTGGAGTGTTTTTGATAATCTACCTAGTGTAATAGATATGGGAGAACCAGTGGATGTGGTGTATTTGGATTTCAAGAAGGCTTTTAATAAGGCCCAGTTTGAGAGGTTAGTGGGCAAAATTAATACACACAGGATTGGGGTAATATACAAGCATGAATTAAGAATTAGTTGACAGACTGGAAACAGAAAGTGGGGAATAAATGGCGATGATTAGTGGTATGCTGCAGAGATCAGTGCTGAGGCTATACATGATGTACATAAATGACCTGGATAAAGGAACCAAATGCAATATTTCCAAGTTTGCTGACAACACAAAACTGGATGGGATTTTGAGTTGTGAGGAGGAGGCATGGAGGCTTCAGGGTGATCCAGTTGACTGAGTGGGCAAACATATGGCAAATGTGAAATTAAGTGACTAAATGCAAGTTTATATACTTAAGTGTGAAAAACAGAAAGACAGAATATTATTTAAATGTGATTATATTGGGAAATGTGGATATACATAGGGATTGGAGTATTCTGGTACACCAGCCAATGAATGTAAACAGGCAAGTACAGCAATTAGGAATACAAATGGTATATTGGCTTTCTTTGCAAGAGGATTTGAATTCAGAAGTATGGATGTCATACTGCAGTTATCCAGGGCCTTGGTAAGATTGCACCTGGGGTATTGTGAGCAATTACCCTACCTAAGAAAGGATAAAATGCCATACAGGGAGTTCAGTGAAGGTTCACTAGGCCAATAGTGGAGGGGAGATCTTATAGAAACATGGAAGATTATGAAGGGAATAGATAAGGTGGAGGCAGGGAGGTTGTTTCCGCCAGCAGGTGAAACTAGGACTAGAGGGCATCGCCTCAAAATAAAGGGAAGCAGATATAGGACTGAGGTCAGGAGGAACTTCTTCACCCAAAGGGTTGTGAATCTGTGGAATTCCCTGCCCAGTGAAATGGTTGAAGCTACCTCGCTGAATGTTTTTAAGGCAAGGCTAGATAAATTTTTGAACAGTAAAGGAATTAAGGGTTATGGTGAGCAGGCGGGTAAGTGGAGCCGAGTCTCAAAAAGATCAGCCATGATCTTATTAAATGGCGAGGCAGGCTCGAGGGGCCAGATGGCCTACTCCTGCTCCTAGTTCTTATGTTCTTCTGTTCAATACTGAAGATGGCAGGACTGTCGTATGAGGAATGATTGCTTTGCCTGGGCCTGTATTCAATAAAGTTCAGAAGAATGAGAGGGGATTAGAACTTATAAAATTTCAACAGGGCTAGACAAACTAGATGCAGGGAGGATGTTTTCCCTGGTAGGGAGTCTAGAACCAGAGATGAGGAAATGTTTCTTCACTGAAAGGAAGATGAATCTGTGGAATTCACTACCATGGAAGACTGTGGATTTCAGCATACTGAGTATATTCAATGAAGCGATTTTGTGTTAGATATTAAAGGCACCAAGGAATATGGAGAGAAAACAGGAATATGGCATTGATTTAGAGGACCAGTCACAATCATATTGAATAATAGGCTTGAAGGGCCGAATGAATTACTCCTGTTCCTAGTTTTATGTTTCTATGTTTCTAAATTGGACAGAATTTAAACTGATAAAATACCAAGGAGCTGTAGATGCTAGAAATTAGAAACAAAATCATAAATTTTTGGAAAAATTCTAGTTCAGGCAGCATCTGTGGAGAGAAAGCAGAGTTAATGTTTCAGGTCCAGTGACTCTTCTTCAGAACTGATGGTATCTGGGTAAAGGTTGGTACACCTGCTGAAGGTCGGGTAGGGGAGAGGGGAGGAGTAAACAATCAGTGAAAATGGAGCCCAGAGAGAGAGAGAGAGAGAAAAACGGTTAGACAGACAAAAGAGTGGGTAGAAGTCAGCCTGGGAGAATGAATAACTGCTAATGGGGACTGTTAGTGGCTGACAATCAGTGGTTTGTGATAGCACCCCATCTGATGACAAGGCCTTGACCTGACCTGCTGAAGTCCAGCAATTTTAGACATTAAACTGATCTATTGGCATCCATGAGATGCTGCAAGCTATCTGCTATAGCAGAATTGTATTCAACCACTAGCTGTAACTTCACAGCCTGGCATATCCCCACTCTACCATTACCATCAAGACAGGGGATTAATCCTGGTTGAATGAAAAATGCAGGAGGGGTTACCAGGACCAGTACCAAGCATGTGTAAAAAGGAGGTGTGAATCTGGTAGATTACATCACAGGACACTTGCCAGGCAAATAGCAGAAGCCTCAAAAAATAGACTGGGGCTAAACAATCTGACAACCAACAGAACAGATTTTAACTCTCTTGACTTGAAATATCCATTTCTTAATGGAGGTAGACACATAAACAATTAACAGATGGAGGAGACTTCACAAATAATGCTGTCTTCAACAATGGGGGAGACAGCGCAGTGCAAAAGACGAGGTTGAAGTATTTTCAAATCCCATCCACCAGATGTGCTGAGTGGATGATCAATCATAGCCTTCTATGGAGATCCTCAGCATCATTGATGCCAGTCTTTGAAATGTTTGATTGACTGATATCAAGAAATGGCTGAAGGCACTGGATACGGCAAAGACCGTGGGCCCTTATAACAGTCTTGCAACAGTACTGAAGATATGTGTTTCAGAACTAGCTGCAACACTAGCCAAGCTGTTCCAGTACAGCTACAAAACTGGCATGTACCTGACAATATGGAGAACTGCCCAAATATGTCCTGTGCACAAAAAGCAGAACAAATACAATCCACAATTGTGCTCTATGAGTCTGCATCCAATCAAAGTGATGGAAGGGGTCATCAAAAGTGCTTTCAAACAGCAGCTGAAAAAGAATGACTCACTCACTGACGTCCGGTTTGGATTCCACCAGGACTATTCAGCTCCCAGCCTCATCACAGCTTTGGTTCAAACATGAACAAAAAAAGCTGAACTTTAGAGGTAAGATGACAGATACTCATCAAGGAAACTTGTGACCAAAATGGCATCAAGGACCCCTAGTGAAATAAGACTCAAAAGGAATCAGAGAAAAAAACTGTATTGGTTGGAGTCATATCTGGAATAAAGAAGTTGGTTTTGCTTGTTAGATGTCAATACTTCCAGCCTCAGGACCTAGCTGCAGGAATTCCAGACGGCAGATATTTTCTAATCAACCTGTTCAGAGATGTTATTACCCAGATTTGAACCCAGGCCTCCTGGCACAGAGGTATGAAAGCTACCAATGCGTCACAAAAACCCTCTAGTTCCTCAGGTAATGTCCTAGGCCCAACTATCTACAGATACTATGTCGATGACCTTCCCTCCATCATAAGGTCAGATGTGGGGATGTTTACTGATTGCACAAATGTTCAGCACCTTTTGTGACTCCTCAGATACTGAAATAGCCCATCCACCTGCATCAAAACCTGGACAACATTCAGGTTTGTGTTGATAACTGGCAAGTAACATACACAACACACAAGTGCTAGGCAATGACCATCTCCAATAAGAGAAAATCTAACCAATGCCCCTTGACATTCAGTAGCATTATAATTACTGAATGCTCCATTATCAACATCCTGGGGGTTAGCACTTTAGAAAAATCTGAAGTGGATCTGCCATATAAATACAGTAGCTACAAAAATAGCTAAAAACAGAAACTTAAGAATCCTGGATTAATTAATTCACCTCCTGTCTTCCCAAAGCCTATCCACCATCTAGAAGGCACAGGTCAGGAGTGTGATGGAATACTCTTCATTTATATGTATGGGTGCAACTCCAACAACACTTAAAGGTCTGAATATCATCTAGGACAAAGCAGCCTGCAGATTGGTGCTCAATTCATCACCATTGACATTCACTCTCTTTACAATTGACACAGAATGGCAGAAGTATATACCACCTCTAAGATGTACTACAGTAGCTCAACAGGACTCCTGCACGTTCCAAACCCACAACCTTTACACCTAGAAGGGCACAGACGACAGATACATTGGAACACCACCATGTGCAAGTTCCTCCCCAAGCTAAGACACTATCCTGACTTGGAACCAAATTGCCGTCACAGAATCTGAATTCTGAAATTTTCTCTCAAACAATCCTGCCAGTGGTCCCACACCCGAAGGACTGCAGTCGTTCAAGAATGCTGGCCAACACCTTCTCTAAAGCAGTTAAAAATGGATAGTCTACAGTAACAGCCACATAAATAAATTAAAGAATGACTGCTGTATCACAATGTAGAGGAGTCAACATCCTTCAAATGTACCTAGGCTGAATGGCCATCCCAGGAAAGGCCTAGGAATGTAGTTAGATCAAACAGATAACTAAAACAGTGGAAAAATATCAAATCAATTATTTGTTAGAAATGTTCTTTCTTCCTGTTACAAGAGTTTATTATAATCTTAGTCTATTGCTGTGATCTTGAGCAAAATATTAAATCCTTTATTTTCGAAGTGACCAGCAGCTTAACGCCAAAATATTTTGTCTTTTTATTAAGACATCAAACCAAACCCCACCTGAACTCTCAGGTGAATGTCGATCCCACATCAGTATTTGGAGAATGGGAGAGTTATATCCTCTCTCATGTACAAATATCCTCTCTCATGTACATCCCTTGAGAAATATTAACAAAACAGATTGACTGATTACTATGTGAAATGGAATGTTACTCTGCACAAAATATGTCTACTATTACCACTTACAATTCACAATTTACATTTCACTGGATTTTACCCTCATAAAACATCCACTGCTCTCTGGTATCTGTATTAAAAATGATCAAAAATGCAGACTACCCAAATTTTACACACTCTCACTATCACCCCTGCTGCACTCCTTGCAAATATGCTGCCAGTTTCCATAAAAAATTGTTGTATTTTTCTTCTGGTGAACAGATTTCAAATTGTGAATCTATTCTGTTTACACTGCAATTTTGGGTACATGTTATTGACAGCACAGGAATTGGCCATTTAGCCTGGCAAGAACCTCTTTGCACCATCTTTTATTGAACTCCCACAATAAATCCTCTATTACTTACTCCTCTATGTGTTTATCTAACTTCCTCTTAAATGCATCTACGTTAATCACTTTAGCCCTACCATGTGGGAGACAATTTCACACTCTCACCACTCTCTGGATATCGATTTATATTGATGACCCCTAGTTTTGACCTCCCTAGTTAATAGAAACACATTCTGTATGGCTACTCTAATAAAAAGTATTTCATAATTTTAAAGACCTTTATCAGATCATCCCTTCTTATTCACTTTTCAAAATAAAACACCAGCATCTGCTAAATCTTTCCTGGTAAGTTAAGGCATCAGCCTAATAAATCATTAACAGAAACGGATAGGATATACAGAACCTATTTCTACTAACTGTGTAATTTGGAACTGGGGCACTTGTCCAAAAATTAGAGTCAGACTATCAGGAATGAAATTCAGAAACTTTTCTACATGCACAGGTTGGTAGAAGTTTGAAACTCTCTTCCGCAAATGACAGTTGTTGCTGGACCAAATGATAAGTTTAAACCTGAGAACGATAGCTGTTTCTTAAGTATGAGGTTAAACGAAAAGGTGGATAGATGGAGTTGTATTGTAGATCAGCCTTAATCTCATTGCGTGACCCACTCCTGTTTCAGTTTCCCATGTTCACTTTAATTCTTCTAGAAATGAACCGTTGAGTTTTTTTGCATTTTTATTATCTTATTAACATGCATTGGTTCTTTTCGTTGATTGTGTATTCCTGATCTCCACGGCTCCTGTATATAATTTATGTGCCTATTTTACAATGAGCATTTGAGGGTGTTGTGGCACAGTAGCAGTGGACCTACCTCTGAGCCAGGAGTTCCAGGTTCAAGTCCAACCTGCTCTAGACGTGTGTCATGGTATTGTTGAACAAGTTGATTAGAAATATAACCAAGCAACACATGGCCAGAAAATATCAAAAATATCCTCTTGTTTTACTTAAGTAATCACTATATGTTTTGTCCTCCAGATTTCCTGGATTTATGTTGGCTTTCTCACTATAGCTCTATCTATAGTTGTCTGGTGGTAATGTAATTTATGACTTTCCCAAAAAATCCACCGGAATGTTAATTATTTTCACCATGACCAGCTGATGGTTGCGTTGAATCACAGCTGTACACTTGGAAATTAAAATAAACATTGTGAAATGCAATATATTTGTGTACAAATGTTGGGGCATATAAAGAAATGAATCCAACTTGCATAGAATTCTTTGGCTTCCATGTGAGAGCAACTCTGTATTGTGTGCTAATCTGCAGAGTTTACTATATCAATATCTGCAGAATAATAACCTTATGCTGACTGAGTCTTCAGAAATAAATTAAATAAGCTCAGATCATAGAGTCATAGACATATATGGCACAGAAACAGACCCTTTGGTCCAACTTGTCCATGCTGACCAGATATCCTAAATAGCCCTATTCACCAGCATTTGGTCCATATCCCTCTAAACCCTTCCCATTCATATACCCGTCTAGATGCCTTTTAAATGTTGTAATTGTACCAGCCTCCACCACTTCCTCTGGCAGCTCATTCCATGCACGCACCACCCTCTGCATGAAGCAGTTGCCTGTTAGATCCCTTTTAAATTCTTCCCCTCTCACCTTAAACCTATGCCCTCTAGCTTCGGACCCTCCCATCCTGGGGAAAAGACCTTATCTATTTACCCTATCCATGGCCCTCATGATTTTATTAGTCTCTATAAGGTCACCCCTCAGCCTCCGATGCTTGAGGAAAAGTAGCCCCAGCCTATTCAGCCTCTCCGTATAGGTCAAACCCTCCAGACCTGGCAACATCCTTGTAAATCTTTTCTGAACCTTTTCAAGTTTCACAATATCCTTCCTATAGCAGGGAGACCAGAAATGAATGCAATGTTCTAATAGTGGCCTAACCAATATCTGCACAGCTGCAACATGACCTTCCAACTTCTATACTCAATGCACTGACCAATAACGGCAAGCATACCAAATACCTTCTTCACAGTCCCATCTCCCTGCGACACCACTTTCAAGGAACTATGAACCTCCAAGGTCTTTTTGTTCAGCAACACTCCCCAGGACCATACCATTATAAGTGTATAAGTCCTGCCCTGATTTTCCTTTCCAAAATGCAACACCTCACATTTATCTAAACTAATCTCCATCTGCCACTCCTTGGCCCATTGATCCATCTGATTAAGATCCCATTGTACTCTGAGGTCACCTTCTTTGTTGTCCACTACACCTCCAATTTTGGAGTCATCTGCAAACATGGGAACATTGGACTGGGATATCATAGCAATCACAGAGATGTGGCTCGGAGATGTTCTTAGGTGTAAATGCTATACGTCAAAAGGGGAGGGGGACAAGAGAAGAGGGGGAGTGGCGTTTTTGATTAGGGATAACATTACAGCTTTATTCAGGGAAGAGATTTCTGGGAATACATCCAGGGAAGTTTTTTGGGTGGAACTGAGAAATAAGAACGGGAAGATCACCTTATTGGGATTGTACTATAAACTCCCCCAATTGTCAGCAGGAAATTGAAAAACAAATTTGTAAGGAGATTTCAGTTAACTATAAGAATAATAGGTTAATTATGGTGGAGGATTTTAACTTTCCAAACATAGACTGATACTGCCATAGTGCTAAGGGCTTGGATGGAGAGGAATTTGTTAAGTGTGTACAAGAAAATTTTCTGATTCAGTATGTGGATGCACCTACTGGGGAAGGTGCAAAACTTGACCTGCTCTTGGGAAGTAAGGCAGGGCAGGTGACGGAGGTGTCAGTGGGGGAGCACTTTGGAGCCACTGACCATAATTCTGTTACTTTTAACATAGTGATGGAAAAAGATAGACCGGATCTAAAAGTTAAAGTTCTAAGTTGGAGGAAGGCCAACTTTGATGGTATTAGGCAAGAACTTTCAAAAGTTGATTGGAGGTGGATGTTCGCAGGTAAAGGGACAGCTGGAAAATGGGAAGCCTTCAAAAATGAGATAACAAGAGTCCAGAGACAGTATTTTCCTGTTAGGGTGAAGGGCAAGGCTGGTAGTTGTAGCGAATGCTGAGAGAAATTTGAAGTTTTCGTCAAGAATAAGATGGAAGCATATGTCAGGTACAGACAGCAATGATCAAGTGATTCCAAAGAAAAGAATAAAGGCAATAGGAGTGTACTTAAGAGGGAAATCCAGAGGACAGAAAGGGGACATGAGATAGCTTTGATAGATAAGGTTAAGGGGAACCCAAAGAGATTCTACAAATACATTAAGGACAAAATGGTAACTTGGGAGAGAATAGGGCCCCTTAAAGATCAGCAAGGCTGCCTATGTGTGGAACGGCTGGTTACTGGGGAGATACTAAATGAGAATTTTGCACCAGTGTTTACTGTGGAAAAGGGTATGGAAGATAGAGGACATGCGGAAATAAATAGCAACATCTTGAAAAATGTCTGTACTACAGAGGAGGAAATGCTGGATATCTTAAAATGCATAAAGGTGGATAAATGTATGGGTTTTGATCAAGTGTACCCTAGAACTCTGGGATGCTAGGGAAATGTTTGCTGGGCCCCTTGCTGAGAAATTTATATCATCGATAGCCACAAGTGAGGTGCCAGAAGTCAGAACCATTGAGCCACATGTCACCCAAATTGACTATGTAACTTTTAATATGTATTAACAATAGCAAAGTCATAGTTTAACCTTTGAAATGTTTCTTTAATCTCTGGATTTAGAATCTAGTTTTAGTATTTTTTTAAAATCACATTTGTAGTCAACAACAGAAGATTGTAGTCAAGGATTTGCAATCACAACTGAGAATGGGAAAAACAACACTATCATGGATATGGACCGTGAGAAGCCGGAAATGAAAGTGGAACAGATTGGGTTGAATTTCCTAACTCACCTTTAAAAATCACATATCTGAGCTGCTTTTGTGCAGGAGAAATCTCTTTTCTATTAAGGAAAGAAAACAGATTTTATAGATCATATCTCTCAAAGCACTCCACAACCAATGAACTATCTTTGAATTGCAGTTGTTAAGTATGCAAATGTGCAGCTGAATTGTGGAAAACAAAATCTCATAAACAACAAATTAGATGAATGCCTAGTTAATCTGTGTTTAGTGATATTGGTTGAGGGAGGAAAGTAATTGTCATTAGTCTGATCAACCAATGTTTGGGAATAAAAGAACAAAATTTAAAAGCACTTGATAAAGGATGCAGGGAGTATGATATGTGAATAATCTGAATCCATTATTTGTAATGTAGAAAGCATAACATTTTCCTGCTGTCTGTTCATTTCAATTGTTTCAGTGCCTAACCAGTGCTAATTGCAATACATCAGCAGGGAGTCAATATTATGGATGATGAACACTATTTCAAGGACACTTGCATTGTTTAAAGCTAGTCTAAAAATGTATGAACGAATCAGAAAATTAATGATAGATGGACATGACTGGGCAAGTGATGTTCCATAACTGCAACGTGTTGAAGTTTGTAGAGAATATTGTGATCCTGGACAACTGTATCTTTGGGCAGAAAATGTAGTTTGAGGAAATTTGGCTCATAGTTGAGCTGGAGCCTGTGGTGCAGACATTATGAATCATTAGGGAGGAGAAGGAGGTTGTCATGCCTCTTAGATTGAAGCATAACTTTGGAGTTGATCAATTGTCAGGACAGGAGAGTGTAACTGTGAGACAGGCAGGTATGGGAATTCAGGATCTAATGATGGAGAAGCTTCTGCCCTTGGGTTTAACCAAAAAGTAGAAGGTACTTGTGGAGAACAAGGACTGGAGACTGGATTGGAAAAAATATCATAGCTCCAAGTTTCAGAAGGTCATTTAAGTTGGAGAAGTGGAAGGGAAAGGACAGTTGGAGATAGTGGTTAGTGTAGTCAGGGAACAGACACTGCTGTCCACAGCAGGAACTGGAAGTTTTGATTGAAGATCTTTGTGTTGTCTGCCCAGTGCTGGGTTGAAGCCATCTCCTTGCAGCTGGACAGGAAATTGGAGTGATAGTGAGGTGTGCATCTGAATGTCATGGTCCTTGGAGGAACCAACAACATAGGAAAATCTAGGATTGATATTCCACTGATGAGGTTAAAGGGTTAATGCCCAATTATAAAACAGAACTTCAAAAGCAGTAATCTCTGAACTGTGACCTGGACTATACAGCATAGGAATACGCAGGTTAGAAGATTAAATATACTGCATGGGAGATGGCATTTTGCTTCATGCTTGGCAATACAGAGAAAATTGGGAGATATTTCATTGCTGAATCAGTATCTGAGGAGTCATGAATGGTGCTGAACATTAAGTAATCATGAGTGTACTCCCCGCTGCAGACCTTATGATAGAAGGAACATCATTGATGAAGCAACTGAAGCTGGGTGGGATTAGGACACTCTGCTGAGGAACTCCTGCACTGATGACATGTGGATAAAATGATTGGCTTCCAACAAACACAACCATGTTCCTTTGCGCTAGATAGGACTTCAACATTACCATCACAACTTATTCAAACAATTACACACAATTTTGTCAATCATATCATGCACCAACCTTCTTTGAATCTGGTCTGTATAATACCCTGATGGTAACATCCAAAAGATTTGAAATTCACAAGGACCACACAAAACAATCCCATGTACAAATGGGATTGAACTAATTACGATGATTTTTTTTAGCAGATGACTCCTGGTTTCACTTTCAAGTTTAAAAATGGAAAAATCTTCCAGGAATTAGCTCCAATGAGTTCATCCATAACAACAAGCTATTTCTATCCACAGAAGTGAACTTTGTTAACAGAAGAATTAGACGTAATGAGTGATAATTTTTTTTCTCATCTTAAGTTGAAACTAACTGTACTTACAAATGTCCATTGTGGAGGATATAATAGGAAAGTAAAGAGAAACAGATGTTGGAAACCTGAACTATCAACAGAAAATTGTGGAAATACTCAGCAAGTCAGACTGCATTTGTGGAGATAGAAACAGAGTTAAAGCCTGTCCAAGTCCTTCTGCAGACTCCCCTCTTTCTCAACACCATAATGCTCCAGCTATCTTTGTGTCATTTGCAAACTTAGCAATAATACCCTCATACTTCATCCGGATTGTTAATTTATAATGTGAATAGTTGTGGTCCCAACACTGACATCTGCGGAACTCCACTAGTCACCATCCTAAAAATGATCTCTTTATCCCCACTCTCTGCCTTTTGCCAATCAGCCAAACCTCTATCCATACCAGCACTTTGTCCCTAACACCATGGGCTCTTATCTTGTTTAGCAGTCTCCTGTTGGTCATCTTATCAAAGGCCTTCCGGAAATCCAAATAGATCACCAAATAAATCCATATAGGCTCTCAGTGGTCTGACTTGCTCATTACCTCCTCAAAGAATTCCAACAGATTTGTCAGGCATGATCTCCCTTTGACGACGTTGTACTGACTCAGCCCTATTTTACCATGTACTTCCAGGTACGCTGTAATATCATCCTTAATAATGGGCTCTAAAATCTTACCAACAACAGAGGTTGAGCTAACTGGCCTATAGCTTTCTGACTTGTGCCTCCATCCCTTCTTAAACAGGACCATGAAAATTAGCAAGTGGTGAGATGATCTGGTTAGAAGTACTGGCTTGGTTTTCTGGGACTTTGACCCATTTATTTTAGCAGCAATTAGACTGTGTAGCCCTCACCCCTCACATCGTCTTGGTTCCCACCCATCCCATCCATGCTATCTCCATGCCAACTCTTCCCTCCTACTCTCATGTCTGGTCATACACCCATGACTCCTCCATCAACGCTCAGTCAGTATCCACCAGGAGCAGACTACAGAGACCCAAAAATGAACTTCTAATAATCTAATATAGCCATCATTCATACATAACTGATCCCGAAAAAAACCCTGTTCTTCAACCCCATTCAAAGTTTTAAAATCTTATTTTTTGCTAAACTGTTAATCAAATTGTGAACTTAGGACTGCCTGCTGAGAAAATGCTAGCTTTGAATCTCAATTCATAATGATATATTAATAGCTGTTGGTAAATATCAACAAAGATCTCTATTAAAACTGTGGAACAACAAGGTTTTTTATCCTAACAGCCTGTCAATCAAAGCCGTCTAGAAGATAAAGCTGTTTCTCACTCTTACTGAAGGATTTAGCCTTTTTATCAAGTTTGAAGATGAGAAGAAATAGACTAAATGGTAACTCATAGAATCCCTACAGTGTGGAAGCAGGCTATTCAACCCATCAAGTCCACACCAGATCTCCAAAGAGCATCCCATCCAGACCCACCTCCTACCATATCCTTGCAACCCTGCACTTCCCACACTGATTTAGTTAGCCTGAATTTAGCATGGCCAATCCACCTAACCTGCACATCTTTGGACTGTGGGAGGAAACCAAAGCACCCACACACAGACACAAGGAGAATGAGCAAACTCCACACAGACAGTCACCCAAGGCTGGAATTGAATCTGGGTCCCTGGTGCTGCAAGGCAGCAGTACTAACCAATGTCCAAGTCCTTCTGCAGACTCCCCTCTTTCTCAACACCATAATGCTCCAGCCATCTTTGTGTCATTTGCAAACTTAGCAACAATACCCTCAGTTACTTCATCCGGATTGTTAATTTATAATGTGAATAGTTGTGGTCCCAACACTGCCCACTGAGCCACCCTTGAGCCTGATCTACTGTTCGGGGCTAACATCCTGATATTCAACCTCAATTCCATTTTCTGGCCCAATTCCCATATCCCTTTATTCTCTGTGTAACCAAACGTCTGTCTGTCTCAGCCTTAAATATTTTCAAGAAGCAACAACCCTATGGTGTAGACAATTTCAAAATTTCACACTCCTTTGAATGAAGAAATTTATCATCATCTCAGTCCTTATTTTAAGCCTCTTATTTTGACACTATGTCCTTCTAAATTCCCCAAGGAATATTGAATTCAAAAACAACATGCTAATTGATATTGTGATCTGTAAGTTCTGCATACTTCCACCCCTCTGTCACTGCATGCATGCACCCTTACTAATGTGGCAACCATCACCATTTGACACAAAAGTCTCTAGGCATGCCACAGATGTAATTTTGGAGCTTTGAGGCTACATGTAGCATCCTAAAAAGGATCAAACAATTGTAATGCTTTGTCCATTGTGCTTATCAGAAAAATCTTAACAGCATTCTCCACATGCTTCTCAACAGGTCAATTTATTCAGAAAATGTTGACTGCAACTTTATATGTCATGAACGATTTGTAGTGAGGAACATAACATCGACATAGGATATGTATATCATGCGACTGCTGAAACCTTTTCTTTTGCTGCACATCACAAACAACTACTTCTTACATCACTGATTTGAAGGCAAACATATTCTTGAAATTCTATTAAGATAGGTACACTGTTGATTTAGAACTATCAGCCTAAAATATCGACCAAAATATAATCCTTGAAATCTTTCAGTCCTGTATTTAGATTAATGAGTGTTATGTTCTTACTTTATTGACAATCATTAACTTCCTTTTCCAAAAGAATATTAATAATTTCTTGACATCAAATGAAAATTGAGTGAAGAATCACACAATCTCTTAAACTTC
Organism: Rhincodon typus; assembly: GCF_021869965.1. Taxonomy (NCBI): domain Eukaryota; kingdom Metazoa; phylum Chordata; class Chondrichthyes; order Orectolobiformes; family Rhincodontidae; genus Rhincodon; species Rhincodon typus. The sequence continues at coordinate 25,606,758 of NC_063350.1, read as the reverse complement.
AAAAGATATTCCTGGGGGGTCCATAATTGGTTGTGACGCAATCTAAAAGCTTTAATCAACAAGTAAGTATATGGAGATAATGATGGAAAGTCAAGATGTAGGAAATACATCAGACAAATTCAGACGATAAAATACTTCAGGACCAAATTAAAACAGATTTCATGCTGAGAATATTATCCTGAAATCAGACATCATTTCTCCGAAGCAAGAAATACTATAAACTGTGACACAGCACAGATATTGATAATTATTTAAAAATACCATAATGCTCCTAGCCAAATAGATAATGTTTGCTGAATTAATCACTAATTGAGTCATTTCACAACCATAAGCTTATGGGTAATTTATTTTAAATATTGCTGATGCCTTATGAATATGCGGTTAAATAAAAAGGGTAGCTTTCCATAAGGGTAGTTGAGGTTTAGATAGAAAATAGTCTTGATGAAACTAAGAAAGTGTCTGAACTATGCAGGAATTATTGGATTGTGTTAGATATGAACAGATGACTACTTTGCTGATCTGATTATTTGAGATTAATACTTGCATCTTTCTAAAACATTTGACAAACAAAGAAAAGTGTTATACCAGGTGACAAATACAAAGGCTTAGAAATCTGAGACACGTATGAAATGGAAACCAAACGTTGGAGGCACGTACACAAGTGCATTCAGAACAGGAAGTGTGCTGTCTATCATATCAGTACAGGTGTCCCAGTCCCATGGCTGAAAACAGACACTAGACACTTTGCGTAGGCAAAAAGGAGTTTAATGTTTCCTTTCCCGAATTCATTCAACCCAAATGTATTCCCTCATTCAGGAATACCAAATCTACATATAAGTTAACGACCAGACCTTAAATTGGTTCAGGCAAACAACAAAAGGGTAGATTTATTCAGAAACATTCAATCTGGGAAATTTAGGAATGTTCCTCAGTGTTCCTTATTAAAACTACAGACCATTGCCAGCCACAGAATTCTCCCACTACCTGCCTCTTACCCCTTTCCCCTTGCTTCTTCTGCTCCATAACTCATCAGTTGTTACCACAACATCCATATCCCCCAACCATTCAATTATGCTTCTATATTTTTCTCTTTGCTTCTTCCCTTGATTGACTTCTGAGCCAATCACTTGACTACTGAACTCCTGCAAGACCTATCCTAAGTCTCTGCCAGGGAAAATTGTGTTCACAAGTGTGTGAAGATAGATCGCAATTCATTGGTGATTCATATATTAAAGGTAAACCTGCTTAATTTCCTGGCTCTTTCCTTTGTCAGCACTGCAAAACAAAAAGCTTTCAATGTTTTTCATCAAATGGAAAAATCAATTCAGATACAAAAAGCCTGTTGTTAAATTTTCATTTGCACTAACTGACAAAATAAATATCACCACAGATGTTATTAATATTTTAAACTTGCTGGTCCTAACGAAACTGTTATGTTGTGGACTGTTATGTTGATGAATGACATTGTTTACAGGAGAGCAGAAAGAAAAAGGTAGGAAACAGCCAGCAGTGATTGTAACAAGTTCAGCCAAATAGATCTCACAGAATGAGTTTCCAGATTGTACTGTTAACCTGGTCCAATCAGAGACCCCGGCTGACAGATAAAAAGAAGAGTATCAAACATTCTGATGCTCAGAGAGCTGGCCCCGAGGGAGCTGAACCAGTGTCAAGGACTCTCCAGGTGTAACTAAAGGGTGACTGGTGACAGGATATCAGTCATTGTGGAGTTATTTCAGTGGCAATGAGAGTAAAGCACTTTCCTGAAAAAACTCGCTTGCAATAGTCATCTTTAAGTTGGTGTAAACATTTCTGGTATCTTGCCGTTATTTGGGAAAATTGACTTGTTTGATCTTACCATCGAAGACTGGGCCCAGTATGTGAAAATAATGCATTTTTTTTAGGGGCAAATGATAAGCAATGAGTAATTCTCCTGACAGCTTGTGTACCCACAGCTTCTTTGGTTGTTAGAAGCCTGTATTTCCCTGAGGCACCAGGTACTAAAACTGTTCAAAAGTTGACAGATTTAAGTAAGGCAAGTTACGACCCCAAACTTCCTTTAATTCTCAGATGCTATTGGTTTTGGCAGTTCGAGAACCAGGGAAATCCATGTTGGGGTTTTTGTACTATGTTAAGACGATCACAGAGGCATGTGACTTCCGTTTAAGCCTTAATGAGATGTTCAGAGACCATTTGGTAGTTGGGATTAATGATGTAACGATGCAAAAGTGCTTATTTGCTGAAGCCCAGCTGGACTTCAAACAGGCAGTACAACTGGCTTTATCATTGGAAAATGCGACAAGTAGAATGTACGAATTACAGGTTATTCTGATGGAAGTGGATACCCTCATCAGTCTGACTGAGCTTGGGGAACATCACTTGAGTGAAGGGCCATACTCACACCATATCCTGATTGGAGGGACTCTAGATCAGCCCACAGCAAAACCCCAAAACAAACCCAAGCCTCGGCTAAATGGTTAAAATTTTCTTCAGGATTCAGGCCCGTAAAACATTGCATTTGTTGCTGGTATGCGGACTCATGATACCAAAAGAATCCTACTACACCTAAACTGAGTAAAAGAACTCATAGGCCAGTATCCAGGAGAGTGCACCTACACCTGGTTTAGAACAGTTAAATTGCTTAGCAACATCCAAACCAGAAACAATCAAAATAAACCTCTAGGTAAATGGTCACGTGGTTCTAATGGAGGTCGATATTGGTGCGGCCATTTCAGAGATCGCAGAAACAGTCTTCACAAAATTCAATCTGGTCTCCAACTCTTACGTTTATGCAAGACCTCTGCCAGACTGACAACCTATACTGGGAAACCTTCACAAATTAAGGGAACAACTTCGTTTCCAGTCTCTTTGTGAGAAGCAGCTGGTTCAGTTGCCAGTGCTTGAGAGGATGAAATTGGTTGAGAAAGATTCACCTTGATGGCTCAAATTTTTTGATTAGAAAATAGCTACCTGAGTAAAGTCCTGATTTAAATACCCGGAAGTTTTCCAGGAAAGTCTAGGGACTATCAAAGGAGCTATGGCCATCTTGCATGTTGACCAGGAAGCAATTCCATGATTCTGCAAGACTTGCCCAATGCCATTTGCCAGTTATCTAGATGATGTACTAATAACAGGGAAGACCAATAAGGAACACTTAGAGAACTTGGACGTAGTCCTTAGATGTTTCTCCGAGGTGGGTATACACCTTAGAAGGGAAAAATGTGTGTTCCAGGCAGCCCAAATGACCTACTTGGGCTACAGAGTCAATAAGACCAGGTTACATCCATTAGAAGGTAAAGTGAGGGCGATCGAAGGTACCACTGCTCCCAGGTCTGTACTGGAGCTTAGGTCTTTCCTTGGGTTGGTGAACAACTACAGAAAGTTCATATATAACGTGGCATCTTTGCATCAACTCCTAAAAAAAGGTCAGCCTTGGAAATGGTCATGTAGCCAAGCCATAGGTTTCAGATAAGTGAAGAAACAGCTGTCATCCTCTAAGGTGTTGGCACATTGTAATCCCAAACAAGATCTGGTATTGACATGCGATGATACCCCACATGGCATTGGAGTAGTATTAGCTCATAGGTGGCTCAATGAAGAGGAATGCCCAATAGTGTATGCATCCAGGACTTTGGCTAATGCAGAGCGTAAATGCGCCCAAATAGAGGAGGAAGGTTTGGCGGTCATATTTGGAGTCAGGAAGTTCCACCAATACCTTTATGGGCATAAATTTGTAATAACAATGGGCCAGAAATCCCTGTTAGGTCTACTTAAAGAGGACAAGGCAGTGCCACACATAGCTTCAGGCTGAATTCAGCAGTGGGCTCTAATACTAAGTGCATATAATTACAAGTTGGAACACCATCGGGAGACCAGGTAGTGAATGCAGGTGCATTGAGTCACCTCCAACTGGCAGATAAACCACCGGTGGTACTGCCACTGGAAGAGTTCTTAATGGTTTTAAATTTTTTGGAAGCACTTTCAGTCACAGCTGACAATGTCAGACTGTGGACACAGAAAGATCTGGTCCTGGCAAAACTGAAACAGTTGGTGTTGATTGGAGATATCAAAGGGCTGTAACAACCAGAACTGAAACCTTTTTGCACTCGGAGAGACCAGATCACAGAAGAGGGTGGCATATTGTTATGGGGAGCAAGAGTGATTGCCCCAAGCAAAGGTCGCCACCAAATACAGAGTCCACTAGGGTCATCCAGGGTCACCAAAATGAAGATGTTGGCGAGAAGTTATGTCTGTTGGCCAGGCTTGGATGCAGACGTAACCGCATTGGTGGGGCAGTGCCCAGAGTGCTAACAAGGATAAAAATTAACACCAACAACTCCCCACAATCATGAGATTGGCTGGGCAAATCCTGGACTCAGTTACATGTTGACAATGCAGGTCCTTTCATGGGCTGTCTGTTCTTAACTATTACAGAAACCTTCTCAAACCTGCTGGTTGGATGTGCTTGGGCTCATTTGTTAAAAGTTAGGGATGATGATAGAAAAATTGCATGCATCTTTTGAAATACTTCCCCCAGAAGTGTTGGTCACAGGTAATGGGCCATCATTTACCAGCAGGGAATTTGACATATAAGGACGGTTCCATACCATTCATCTTCCAATGTTCTGGCAGAAACAGCAGTCCAAACTTTGAAGGCAGGTTTAAAAAAATAGCCTACAGTTTCCCTAGAAACCAAACTGTCCTAGTTTCTATTTGATTATAGGATTACCTCTCATGCAACAATAGGGATAGCTCCAGGTGAGTTGCTAATGGGGGAGAAGACTCTGCACCAGGTTAAATCTGATCTTCCTGAACCTGGGAGGCAGGTGGGGTAAGGATGAAATGACATCAGGAATGCTAATGCTGGACATAAGACTCTGCCAAGCAGAGACAGTTTACTACAGGGGATGAACCATGGGAATGGCCCTGCATGGGTAAGAGGCATGGTCAACGCAAGGTCAGGACCAGTGATGTATAAAGTTTGGTTAGGTGCGATGTCCTGAATGAGCAATGGACCTATGAAAGCCGCAAACTCGCAAATGGTGTGGGAGCAAAACATGTCCTGCACTTTGGAACAATTGGAAAGGCTATTGGAACCCAGGGTTCTCCCTCTCCATCAAGCATTGAAGAGGCCCCGGAATGTGAGATGGACACGGTGGATCTTGCCGCATCGACGACTTTGCTGCCGGACAAAGAGAATGAATTTCTCCTGAGATGCTCTTGGTGCAAGAAGCGAGCGCCTATGCATCACATGCCAAGTAAGAGTTGGAGGAACCTGACCCAGTGCTAAAATTCACCAGGAGGAGCTACAAGAAAAAAGACCAGCCTATGCCCTTGGACTGAGAGGGGGTGGGATATAGTCATTGTAACAAGGTCAGCCAGGTGGACCTCGTAGAATATGAGTTTCCTGATTGGGGCTGTTAACCTGGTCCGATCAGGGAGCCCTGACTGACAGATAAGGAGGAATGTCAGACATCCTGGCACTCTGACAGCTGGCTCTGATGGAGCTGGAACAGGGTCAAGGACTTTCCACATATAAATAAAGGGTGACTTGGTGACGGCCTCTGTGGCATTATTTCAGATGCCAGTTGTATGACATGTTTTAAGTCATGACAGCTGTCTTTATAAATCAGGGGTTTTCTTCAGCTGTTGCCATGAACCATTTTCAATTGCTTTATGACAGAAAGGTGATGGACAAGAAGTGCTCATAATCAAGACTCCAGCAATTCAACTTGATAAATTAATCAATGCAAATCTACTCTTCTGTAAAAATAATAACAATTTAGATTTCAGTACAGCCACAAGAATCTGTTTTAGTTAATATAAGCTTGTTCAATGATGCTCACTCAAGTATATCTTCAGTGTCACTCCTGGAACTCCCTCCCTAATCGCATTGTGGGCCTACCTACACCATATGGAGTGACGTGGTTCAAGAAGGTAGCTTATCATCACCTTCTTGAGTAGTAATAACTGACTAGTAAATGATTAAAATTTAATCATCTGGCTCCACATGTAGTGATATTGGGCCAGATTCTCCTTAATGTGCAGCAGTTCCATCAGATTTGAGGAGGAACAATAAGAGCCCGTGTTTCTTCAGTCAGGGTGGCTCTCAGGATAATTACAGTTGCTTTCTGAGGCCTAATGCCTTCTTGCCACAACGGTTTCAGGAATCAGCAGAATTTTGGGAAAGATGCCTAGAAAATCCATTAGCAATCTACACCCTGAGAGCCTGCCACTCGCGCACTTGGAAGGACCAGTCAATAGTGATCCTGGCAGAGGTGGGAAATTCAGATTAAGAGTGGTGGTAGGTCTCGCCATCACATTTCGTTTCATCCTTCACTGCAATCCTTCTCCATTTTAAACAAGATTACAGAAGAATTCTGACTACGGTCACTTGGGAACCAAAATTTCATTAGAACCTATTCCATGTGCAACACTGGATTTGTTGTAATGGTCAGAAACATATATGTAAAAGTTGTAAAGTGGGCAAAGATTGTTGAAATGGGTTGTGCCTCGGTGTTGCATTTTGTCTATTGAGAAGTGCGACAGAAGTGGAATTAAGGTACTGTGAATGACAAAACATTTCCTGATTGACAATTCTAAATTGTCTTGATCCTACCACTGCACCAATGGCAATCATATTGAGTGGCATGTTGTTATTTCTGTCTTCAGACTTCATAACAGACTAGCTGTTTTCTACCCTGAACCGAGGTTATTAATTGTTGCTTGCAAGGGAAAGAGAACTAAAAGCCTGATTCAATTTGGTAATAATCATTATGCCAGACTAAATATCTGGCCTCTAACTATAACCAGCGGGAAGCCTGTATGCATAAAATGCTTCTCTTTTGATTAATTCACTGGATGTTGGAATTTATGTCCAATTTGTTGTGTAAGAGGTAATCATTTGTATTTGATCCATCAGGAACCTTCATTGATTTCCGTTACTAAGTTACCTTTATAGCCAACATCCATTTTGAGAGCATCATTATTCTGAAACAGTAATGATTGTAAGATATTACGATATATTTAATATATATTCAAGGACAACTGTAGAGATGGATGCAAATGTTAGTCAACCAGCAATGTCCACGTCCCACGAAAGAATAATTTTTAAAAAAGTCATAACAGTCTGTATACTTTGCTGTGTATTATAAAAGGTCTCTTGATTTTCCCTGATCATCTGACAATAACATTTACAATATTAAAACAATAACAGCTATTACATACTCTCAAAGTGATATCTTTACTGAGTGATTATATCGATCTTAAAAAGTGCATGAACATGCTTTATTTTGTTATTTATATAGTAAGTTATACAAGTCCCCAAGGGAATCTTTTAACAATTCTGTTGAATATTCACAATGAAAATGATATAAATCACTTCCTAGACAAACGCAACTCCATTTTAAAACCCTGTTGTGAAACATAAGAACATAAGAACTAGGAGCAGGAGTAGGCCATCTGGTCCCTCGAGCCTGCCCCGCCATTTAATAAGATCATGGCTGATCTTTTTGAGACTCAGCTCCACTTACCCGGCTGCTCACCATAACCCTTAACTCCTTTACTGTTCAAAAATTTATCTAGCCTTGCCTTAAAAACATTCAGCGAGGTAGCTTCAACTGCTTCATTGGGCAGGGAATTCCACAGATTCACAACCCTTTGGGTGAAGAAGTTCCTCCTGACCTCAGTCCTACATCTGCTTCCCTTTACTTTGAGGCGATGCCCTCTAGTCCTAGTTTCACCTGCTAGCGGAAACAACCTCCCTGCCTCCACCTTTATCTATTCCCTTCATAATCTTATATGTTTCTATAAGATCTCCCCTCATTCTTCTGAATTCCAATGAGTATAATCCCAGTCTACTCAGTCTCTCCTCACAATTCAACTCTCTCAACTCTGGAATCAACCGAGTGAATCTCCTCTGCACCCCCTCCAGTGCTAGTATATCCCTTCTCAAGTAAGGAGACCAAAACTGCACACAGTACTCCAGGTGTGGCCTCACCAGGACCCTATACAGCTGCAGCATAGCCTCCCTGTTTTTAAACTCCATCCCTCTAGCAATGGCAGACAAAATTCCATTTGCCTTTTTAATTACCTGCTGCACCTGCAATCCTACTTTTAGCGATTCATGCACAAGGACACCCAAGTCCCTCTGCACAGCAGCGTGCTGCAATTTTTTTACCATTTAAAACACAGTCCATTTTGCTGTTATTCCTACCAAAATGGATGACCTCGCACTTATCAACATTGTACTCCATCTGCCAGACCTTTGCCCACTCACTTAGACTATTTATATCCCTCTGCAGACTTTCGGTGTCTTCTGCACACTTTGCTCTACCACTCACCTTAGTGTCATCTGCAAATTTTGACACACCACACTTAGTCCTCAACTCCAAATCATCTATGTAAATTGTAAACTATTGCGGTCCCAACACTGATCCCTGAGGCACACCACTAGCCACTGACCGCCAACCAAAAAACACCCAGTTAGCCCTACTCTTTGCTTTCTACTGGTCAACCAATCCTCTATCCATGCCAATACATTACCTGTAATACCGTGTAACTTTGTCTTATGTAGCAGCCTTTGGTGTGGCACCTTGTCAAATGCCTTCTGGAAATCCAGATACACCATATCCACAGGTTCCCCATTGTCCACCGTGCAAGTAATGTCCTCAAAGAATTCCACCAAATTAGTTAAACATGACCTACCCTTCATGAACCCATGCTGGGTGTTCCCAGTGGGACAATTTATATCCAGATATCTTGCTATTTCTTCCTTAATGATAGATTCAAGCATTTTCCCCACTACCGAAGTTAAGGTAACTGGCCTATAGTTACCTGCTTTTTGTCTACTTCCTTTTTTAAACAGTGGCGTCACATTGGCTGTTTTCCAATCTGCGGGAACCACCCCAGAGTCCAGTGAATTTTGGTAAATAATTACTAGTACATTTACTATTTCCACCATCACCTCTTTTAGAACCCTGGGATGCATTTCATCAGGGCCAGGAGACTTATCTACCTTTAGCCCAGCACTGCCTCCTTAGTGATAATGATAGTTTCTAGGTCCTCACCTGCTATAACCTTCTTGCCATTAGTTTTTGGCATGTTATTTGTGCCTTCCACTGTGAAGACTGACACAAAATAACTGTTTAATGTCTCGGCTATTTCCTCATTCCCAGTTATTAAATTGGCCTTCTCATCCTCTAAAAGACCAATGTTTACCTTCGCCACTCTTTTACGATTTACATATTTATAGAAACTTTTGCTGCCTGTTTTTATGTTCTGAGCTAGTTTACTCTCATAATCTATCTTACTTTTCTTTATAACTTTTTTTGTGGCTTTCTGTTGGCCTTTAAAGATTTCCCAGTCTACTAGTTTCCCACTACTCTTTGCTTTTTTGTATGTGTTTTTTTTCAATCTGATACTTTCCTTTATTTCCTTAGACATCCATGGCTGGCTCTCTCTTTTCCTACAGTTCTTCCTTATCACTGGAATATACTTCTGCTGAGCACTGTGAAGAATCGTTTTTAAACAAACTATTTAACTTGCTTTGTGGATTAGCATACTGGATATATTTGGTCACAAATACAAAGTTTATAAGATTACAATGTTTTCAGACTGGCTCTTTAATTTATTGATATAAAATGGAGCAAGGAATGTCACCTGCTCTGAATTCTGGCCAAAAACTAAAGCCTGGATTCTCTAGCTATTAAAGTTTAAGGATGTGGTATGGGGCAGGGCCACAGAGGTTGATTTACTCTGGTAAATATGCAAAATGTTAACATCGATAGACAAGACATGAACATCTGAGTTGCCTACAGGCAGCTTCAAATCTCACAGGGATTTGTTAGAAATGTTAGGTTTTGTAAATAGTTATACTTTTAACTTGTCTATTTACCTGTGATTCCAAAATAGAATAACAGTGGTTGTCAGGATGCGTGATCCATGTCGTGGAGGTGAGCTTAGTGAGGGGAAAAGATCTATAGAAAGCCACTCTGGTGTTAAGTTACAATTTGTCTAAGATATCACTGAACCTCTCAGATTCAAGTCAGTCTTCAAGAATCTGAGAGAGAGAGAGATAGAGAGAGAGAGAGCAGGGTAATAGATGCAGCTAGTCCTCCACATGAAGCAAAGAAATTCCTGACCATTTTTTTCACCTGACAGAACATAGGTGGAATATCTCTCTCAAATTGAAGAGATCAGGTTTATGAGTATTTAATGGAGGCTGGCCGTTCATATACCTTCTGAGTTGAAGTAAAGGAATCTCCAATAAAACCCTCACAGTGAAAGTTAGTACAGGGATTAGAATTTATTCAACTAGAAAGAGGAAGTAGGAGTTGAAATGGAGTTGGATTCAGAGAAAATAAAGTGTCCACTTAAACAAGAGAGTAAAATATACATTTTCTGAAGAAGGGTCGAGGCCCGAAACATCAGCCTTCCTGCTCCTCTGATGCTGCTTGGCCTGCTGTGTTCATCCAGCTCTGCACCTTGTTATCTCAGATTCTCCAGCATCTGCAGTTCCTACTATCTCAGAGTAAAATATAACTTTGGTGAGGTGTTGCTGGTCGTTTTAAAAGTCACATATATAAACCTTTTTATAGTTTGACTATAAATTGTCTAAAAATCAATGGTTAGTCAATCTTGCTTATATTTTCTATAAAAATCAGAATAATATGAAGTGGATTTAGGTTATACTTTTGGTATGTGATTTGTTGGAGTTTAGGCTAAAATAACATAGATCGACTGCCTCAGCAATTAAATGTGAGACCAGCCTGACAGTACATTTTTCTAATGATTTTTTCATAAGTTTTATCATCTTGGATGATAAGTCCCCTGGATTGATAAGTCCCCTGGGCCAGATGGGATATACCCAAGATTTCTACAGGAAGTGAGGGAAGAGATTGCTGCATCTTTGGCGATGATCTTTGCGTTATCACTGTCCACTGGAGTAGTACCAAATGATTGGAGGGTGGCAAATGTTATTCCCTTGTTCAAGAAAGGGAATAGGAATAATCTTGGGAATTACAGACCAGTCAGTCTTACTTCTGTGGTGGGCGAATTATTGGAGACGATTCTGAGAGATAGTATTTATGATTATTTGGAAAAGCACAGTTTGATTAGAAATAGTCTAATCAATGGCTTTGTGAGGGGCAGGTCATGCCTCACATGCCTTGTTGAATTTTCTGAGGATGTGACAAACACATTGATGAAGGTCGAACAGTGGATGTGGTGTATATGGATTTTAATAAGGCATTTGATAAGGTTCCCCATGGTAGGCTCATTCAGAAAGTAAGGAAGCATGGGATTCAGAGAAATTTGGCTATCTGGATATAGAATTGGCTGTCCAATAGAAGACAGAGGGTGGTAGTAGATGGAAAGTATTCAGCCTGGAGCTCGGTGACCAGTGGTGTTCTGCAGGGATCTGTTCTGGGATCTCTGCTCTTTGTGATCTTTATAAATGACTTGGATGAGGAAGTGGAAGGGTGCGTTAGTAAGTTTGCCGATGACACAAAGGTTGGTGGAGTTGTGGCTAGTGTGGAGGGCTGTTGTAGGTTGCAACGGGACATTGACAGGATGCAGAGCTGGGCAAAGAAGTGGCAGATGGAATTCAACCTGGAAAATTGTGAAATGATTCATTTTGGAAGGTTGAATTTGAATGCAGTATACAGGGTTAATGGCAGGATTCATGGTAGTGTGGAGGAACAGAGGGATCTTGGGGTCCATGTCCATAGATCCCTCAAAGTTGCTACCCAAGTTGATAGGGATGTTAAGAAGGTATATGGTGTGTTGGCTTTCATTGGCAGGGGAATTGTGTTAGGTTTTGGTTGCCTCATTATAGGAAGGATGTGGAAGCTTTAGAGAGGGTGCAGAGGAGATTTACCAGGATGCTGTCTGGACTGGAGGGCAGGTCTTATGAGGAAAGGTTGAGGGAGCTAGGGATTTTCTCATTGGAGTGAAGAAGGATGAGAGGTGACTTGATAGACGTATACAAGATGATGAGAGGCATAGATAGAGTGGATTCCCAGGGCGAAAATGACTATTACAAGGGGTATAATTTTAAAGTATTTTAAGGTAATTTTAAGGAGGAAGGTATAGGGGAGATGTCAGAGGTAGGTTCTTTATACAGAGAGTGGTGGGTGTGTGGAATGCACTGCCGGCGGTGGTAGTGGAGTCAGATACATTAGAGACATTTAAGAAACTCTTGGATCGGCACATGGCTGATAGTAAAATGTAGCGTATGCAGGGTAGTTTGATCTTAGAGTAGGATAATAGGTCAGCACAACATTGTGGACTGAAGGGCCTGTACTGTGCTGTACTGTTCTATGTACTATGTTCATCATCTGTCTTGAAGTTGTTGACTCAGGCATAGGATTCTCAAATACCTGGTAATGTTCTGGTCCTTTATCAAGTTAGTGATTCTTTGTCAGTGAAACAAGATAGTGATTTTAAGCAGAGATAGTAGGAACTGCAGATGCTGGAGAATCCGAGACAACAAGGTGCAGGGCTGGATGAACACAGCAGGCCAAGCAGCATCATAGGAGCAGAGAGGCTGACGTTTCGGGCCTAGACCCTTCATCAGAAAAGGGGGAGGGGAAGGGGGTTTTGAAATAAATAGGGAGAGAAT
>NC_063350.1:25559492-25593739 GCF_021869965.1 Rhincodon typus | reverse complement strand
TTGGCCTGCTGTGATTTTAAGCACATTATTTGACTGTATGCTCATCCGTGGAAGATTACCTTATAAATTTTGAGAATAGGGTCAGTTTTATTTCTAATTTTTTGAAAAATTGAAGCTCTGGAACAGTCCGGCAAGGGCAGCATCCACAATCTGTCCAGACACACTCAGATGTCTGATTGGGTAGAACCAGTCAGGGGATTCATGGATAGTCAGTTGAGGTTAATGTGCACAGATTGGTCAGGGGTCTGGTCAGTCATCATTCAGGGTTGTCTATCCAAGTAAATTTGTTTGGTGGAGAGAACTTAGTTAGTTCTTGGGGTCAGAAGACTGAATATCATGGGGATCACTGGTGTGGCTGGCAGATGTTGGGGACACAACACTAGGGATTGGAGGCAGCAACTTGGAATGTAGAGGGGACAAAGATGGTGAAGATGGGAAATTCAATATAAAGGAGGGGCATTATCAGTAGATGGAAGGAAATCATATGGTGCAGTGGGGTAATATGTGATCACTACCACCATGGCCTCAGTGGGAAACCTGTCCAATCAGGAAGCCTGGCTATCATATAAAAAGGGTGAGTGTCAGGGATACTGACATTCTGGTGCCTGACTCTACATGAAGCAGTATTATAGTCAAAGGACTGTTCATGTGTAAATAAATGGTGACTTGATGACAGGATACCAGCCTCTATGGAATAATTGCAGAGGTAGGAACATGTAGGGTTTAGTAGAGATGGGCTGTCCAGAGAGTCCGAGGTAGTAAAGGGGCATGGAGGTTTTGGAGGTGAACCTAATGACAAGGCCGAACCCAGTACCCACAGTGTCTAATGCGACCTGCATTACCTTCTATGTTCTGACAATTGCTAAATGCACCTCTGAATGGAATGGACAAAGTCAATATCTGTTTGCTATCCAGAAGACAAGTCTTCTTGTAGCGATGGGTGGCCCTTCAAGGGGCAGTTGAATCAATCAAGCACTTGCAGAGCACAGTTGAAATCATTCGCAACATTATCGTCATATATCTGGAATGCATGCAGTGTTGGGTGCTGGTCACATGAAATATGAACCTTGTCATTGGCTCTTGCAGAAGTAATCACAGGAGATCTCAAAAGAGGCATCTGCACAAGAGCATGGAATTCCCTCTCCACTTGAATGGAAGGTATAATACTAGATGCTGCTAAAGCCTATGATTCTTTTCATGGTTGATGTGTGGCTGAGAGAAGTGTTCAGTACTAATGCAGCCCTTATACTCCCTTGCTATCTGATACATGACCAGTGGTGCCTTCATTGGAATAAGGTCCAATGGCAAAGTTTAAAGTGGATCTCCATGTCATAAAGCTCCAGGTCCCACTGTATGGAAGGGAATGTTGAGCTGTCATTTCTAAGTGATGTCAGCGCTGATTGCTCACATTAAGGACCTGTTCTGTTTCTTCTGCCTCCTACATTGGTCCCTTGCAAATGCCACTGATCAACCCAGCCACAGCATGGATTATCATTGCTGATGTACTGGTTCAATTGTGGCTCAGAAAATGGAAGAGGAACAGATATGCCAGCAAGCCCAGGAGCAGCAGCTGTTGAACAACCTGCACACAAAGGAGCTCCAGCTGAAGTTTCCGTCAGGATGCAGAGGAAGTACAGGAGGCCCAGAGTCCATCATTTAGGATACCATTTCACCTGGAAGAAAGAGGAGTCTGGTCACAAATCACACACAAACATTTGTGAAACAATGAGGTGGGTTGTTTATATTAAGATAAGATTGTATACATTATATGCTGCTAAAGTGCATAATCATTTACAGCAGTTTAAGGTACAGTTCCTTGAAGAAAGATGTCATCATATCATGAAGCTGCCTGCCTCTGGATTTTACCAAGATATGGGGCAGAGGACTTAACTGTTCTTAGGCGACAGGTTGGCCCATCAGACCTATAAGATATAGGAACAGAAGTAGTTTATTTAGCCTACATTTATTCTACAATTCAAGGTAATAAAGCTGATCTGACAATCCTCAATTCCATTTTCTTGCCTTATACCCAGAAACCTTGATTCCTTACTGATTAGAAACCTGTCTATCTCAATCTTGAAAATACTTAATAACCCAACCTTGACAGTCCTCTGTGGTAAAGAATTCCACAGATTCACTATCCTCAGAGAGAAAAAAAATCCATCTTACCTGCCTTATGCCCATTAATCCTAGATCTTCCCACAAGGGGTAATAACCTGTCTGCATTTATCCTTTCAAGAATCTTTTAAATCTCAATAAAGTTTCCTCTCATTCTTTTAAACTTGAATGAGTACAGGACCAACCTGCTCAAACTCTTTCCCCCATACCTGGAAACAACCTAATGATTCTTCTCTGGACTATCGCCGCTGCCAGTGTATCTTTTCTTAGTTAAGGGGCCCAGAACTGTTCACAGTATCCTAGCTGTGGCCTAACTGGTGCCTTGTATAGTTTTAGAAGACTTGTCTATTTGGATACACCATTCCCTTTTAAATAAAAAAAACAACAGCCTATTTGCCTTCCCTTTAACCTACTGAACTTGTATGCTAATTTTCTGTGTTTCATGGGACCCCAAACTTTCTCTGTGCTGAAGCCTTTTGCAGACTTTTCCTATTTAAATAATAATTAGGTTCTTTATGCTTCCTGACAATGTGCAGAAGTTCACATTTTCCCACGTTATATTAAATTTTGGCAAGATTTTGCCAAATATCCCTCAGGGTATTCATTGTGTCATTCCTCAGTAGACTCGCCTTCTCCCCAGTTTTGTATCACCCACACTTCATCGACAATAATTTTAGTTCAATTGACCAATTCAATTAATATAGACTGTAAAATATGATTTAAACACTGATTTCTGTGCCTCTCCACTAGTTATAGGTTGCCATGCTGAAAATGCATCTTTTATACCAACTCTGTCTTTTATAGTTATCCAGTGCTATCCTCTAACCATGCCAGTAACCTGTTGGATTATAAGCTGGTGTTGTGTGATTTTTGACCATGCTAATATACTTTCCCCAACGCCATGGGCCCTCATCTTATTAAGTAACACAATGTGCTGTACATTGCTGAATTCCTTTTGGAAATTAACATATATTACATCTATTGGTCCTTTTAGTGTCTATAGTATCTATGTTACTTGTTACCTCATCAAGGAACCATAACAAAGTTGTCAGGCATGATTCTCTCTTCATGAAACCATGCTGACTTTACTTGATTTTAGTATACATTTCCAAGTGCTCTATCATTACATCCTTCATCATATACTCTAGTATTTTATTGATGGCGGATTTCAAGTAAACTGCACTGTAACTGCATGTACAATTGTCTCCTTCCTTTTTGAATAAGGGTGTTACGTTAACAGTTTTCCAATCCTCTTGGACCTTCGACAATCTAAAGACTCTCAAAAGATTATGACCACTGCCTTCACTATCTCTGTAGTTACATCTTTTATTGTCCCATAGTGTAACCCATTACGTCAAAGGGATATATCAACATTGAACCCGAGTAATTTCCCCAGTACGTTTTATCTAGTGATAGTTATTGTGTTTATCTCCTCTTCTGCCCAACCCACTTTGGGCTCCTTGATTATTTTGTATTTTTGGAATGCTATTAATGTCCCCTACATGAAAATGGATGCATATTATTTGTTCAACTTCTCTGCAATGTTCTGGTTCCCCATTATAATTTCCCCAGCCTGGTTATCTAAGGAGCTTGTGTTCACTTTAGCCTCTGTTTTCCTTTTTATATATTTAAAGAAGCTCCTACTGGTTTTTTTCTGTCTTGCTTGCTGGTTTGTCCTTATACAGGCAGTCCCCAAGTTGTGAATGTTCCGTTCTGATGTCCATTTGCAAGTCGATTTGTACGCAAGCTGGAACACAATGCAAGACAATATCAAACTCTCAAGACCAAGGAAATGTTCATATGTTGAATCTTTAAAATTATACCTTTCTCTTGGATCACATTCAAAATTATAAGTGTTCATAAATTGAGCATTTATATATCTGGGACTCCCAGTGTTTATTTTCTCCAGCTTTAAGATATTTTTGTCATCTTCATCTTTAATTTCAAATTATCTCATGAAACCTTCCAAATCTTCTCACTTATCACTATTCTTTGCCATGTTGCATGCTTTTTTCTTTCAATTTGATACAATCTTAACTACCTTGATTAGCATAGTTGTATTAGCCCCTTACTCACATCATTTTTCCTCACTGGGAGGTTTATTTATTTTGAGTCAGGAAATATTCTCTTAAAAATCTGCCATTGTTCCATAACTGACTTTTCTGCTAAACTCTTTTTTCCCAGTCTACTCCAGCCAATGCAGCCCACATCCCTATGTTATCCTGATATAAGTTTTTAGTACAGTTGCTTCTGACTCAAGTTTCTCAGTCTCAAATTCAATGGTAAATTCTACAATGTTTTGGCCATTGTTCCGTAGGAAATCTCTTATTCTGAAATAATTGGATGGTTGGATTCTGTACTGTATGACTCTATGACTATGATACACTGGGAAAAATGGGCAAATCTTCTGTTTTGCCTTGTATGATAAAGAACAAAGAACAAAGAAAATTGCAGCACAGGAACAGGCCCTTCAGCCCTCCAAGCCTGCGCCGATCCAGATCCTCTATCTAAACCTGTTGCCTATTTTCCAAGGATCTGTATCCCTATGCTCCTTGCCCATTCATGTATCTGTCTAGATATATCTTAAATGACGCTATCGTGCCCGCCTCTACCACCTCCGCTGGCAACACGTTCCAGGCACCCACCACCCTCTGCGTAAAGAGCTTTCCACGCATATCTCCCTTAAACTTGTTCCCTCTCACCTTGAAATCGTGACCCCTAGTAATTGAGTCCCCCACTCTGGGAAAAAGCTTCTTGCTATCCACCCTGTCTATACCTCTCATGATTTTGTAGACCTCAATCAGGTCCCCCCTCAACCTCCGTCTTTCTAATGTAAATAATCCTAATCTACTCAACCTCTCTTCATAGCTAGCGCCTTCCATACCAGGCAACATCCTGGTGAACCTCCTCTGCACCCTCTCCAAAGCATCCACATCCTTTTGGTAATGTGGCAACCAGAACTGTACGCAGTATTCCAAATGTGGTCGAACTAAACTCCTATACAACTGTAACATGACCTGCCAACTCTTGTACTCAATACCCCGTCCGATGAATGAAAGCATGCCGTATGCCTTCTTGACCACTCTATCCACCTGCATTGCCACCTTCAGGGTACAATGGACCTGAACACCCAGATCTCTCTGTGCATCAATTTTCCCCAGGGCTTTTCCATTTACCGTATAGTTCGTTCTTGAATTGGATCTTCCAAAATGCATCACCTCGCATTTGCCTGGATTCAACTCCATCTGCCATTTCTCCGCCCAACTCTCCTATCTATCTATATTCTGCTGCATTCTCCGACAGTCCCCTTCACTATCTGCTACTCCACCAATCTTAGTGTCATCTCCAAACTTGCTAATCAGACCATCTATACCTTCCTCCAGATCATTTATGTATATCACAAACAACAGTGGTCCCAACATGGATCCCTGTGGAACACCACTGGTCACAGTTCTCCATTTTGAGAAACTCCTTTCCACTACAACTCTCTGTCTCCTGTTGCCCAGCCAGTTCTCTATCAATCTAGCTAGTACACCCTGGACCCCATGCAACTTCACTTTCTCCATCAGCCTACCATGGGGAACCTTATCAAATGCCTTACTGAAGTCCATGTATATGACATCTGCAGCCCTTCCCTCATCTATCAACTTTGTCACTTCCTCAAAGAATTCTATCAAGTTGGTAAGACATGACCTTCCCTGCACAAAACCATGCTGCCTATCACTAATAAGCCCATTTTCTTCCAAATGTAAATAGATCAGTATCTTCAGTATCAATATCAATATACCCTCAGTATCTTCTCCAGCAGCTTCCCCACCATTGACGTCAGGCTCACTGGTCTATAATTTCCTGGATTATCCTTGCTACCCTTCTTAAACAAGGGGACAACATTAGCAATTCTCCAGTCCTCCGGGACCTCACCCATGCTCAAGGATGCCTGCAAAGATATCTGTTAAGGCCCCAGCTATTTCCTCTCTCGCTTCCCTCAGTAACCTGGGATAGATCCCACCCGGACCTGGGGACTTGTCCACCCTAATGCCTTTTAGAATACCCAACACTTCTCCCCTCCCTATGCTGACTTGACCTAAAGTAATCAAACATCTATCCCTAACCTTAACATCCGTCATGTCTCTCTCCTCAGTGAATATTGACGCAAAGTACTCATTAAGAATCTCTTTCATTTTCTCTGACTCCTGGCATAACTTCCCTCCTTTGTCCTTGAGTGGGCCAACCCTTTCTCTAGTTACCCTCTTGCTCCTTATGTATGAATAAAAGGCTATGGGATTGTCCTTAATCCTGTTTGCTAAAGAATATTTCATGACCCCTTTTAGCCCTCTTAATTCCTCATTTCAGATTGGTCCTACTTTCCCGAAATTCTTCCAAAGCTTCGTCTGTTTTCAGTCGCCTAGACCTTATGTATGCTTCCTTTTTCCTCTTTGCTAGTCTCACAATTTCACCTGTCATCCATGGTTCCCTAATCTTGCCCTTTCTATCCCTCATTTTCACAGGGACATGCCTGTCCTGCACTCTAATCAACCTCTCTTTAAAAGCCTCCCACATATCAAATGTGGATTTACCCTCAAACAGCTGCTCCCAATCCACATTCCCCAGCACTTGTCGAATTTAGCTATAGTTCGCCTTCCCCCAATTCAGCACTCTTCCTTTAGGACCACTGTCGTCTTTGTCCATCGGTATTCTAAAACTTACAGAATTGTGATCACTATTCCCAAAGTAATCCCTTACTGAAATTTCAACCACCTGGCCGGGCTCATTCCCCAACACCAGGTCCAGTGTGGCCCACTTCTGAGTTGGACTATTTACATACTGCTCTAGAAAACCCTCCTGGATGCTCCTTACAAATTCTACTCCATCTAAACCCCTAACACTAAGTGAATCCCAGTCACTGTTGGGAAAATTAAAATCTCCCATCATCACCACCCTGTTGTTCCTACATCTTCCCATAATCTGTCTACATATGTGTGCCTCTATCTCACGCTAGCTGTTGGGAGGCCTGTAGTTCAGCCCCAATATTGTTACCGCACCCTTCCTATTTCTGAGCTCTGCCCATATTGCCTCACTGCTCGAGTTCTCCATAGTGCCCTCCTTCAGCACAACTGTGATATCCTCTTTGACCAGTAATGCAACTCCTCCACCCCTTTTACCTCCCTCTCTATCCTGCCTGAAGCATCTATATCCTGGGATATAGAGTTGCCAATCTTGCCCTTCCCTCAACCAAGTCTCAGTACTAGCAATAACATCATACTCCCAGGTACTAATCCAAGCCCTAAGTTCATCTGCCTTACCTACTACACTTCTCGCATTAAAACAAATGCACCTCAGACCACCTGTCCCTCTGCGTTCACCATCTGCTCTCTGCCTACTCTTCCCCTTAGTCATACTGACTTCATTATTTAGTTCCTTACAGGCTTTAGTTACTACTCCTTACTGTCCACTAACCTCCTCATTTGGTTCCCATCTCCCTGCCACATTAGTTTAAACCCTCCCCAACAGCATTAGCAAAAGCAGCCCCTAGGACATTGGTTCCAGTCCTGCCCAGGTATAGACTGTCCGATTTGTAATAGTCCCACCTCCCCCAGAACCGGTCCCAATGTCCCAAAAATCTGAACCCCTCCCTCCTGCACCATCTCTCAAGCCACTCATTTATCCTGCCTATTCTTTCATTTCTACTCTGACTAGCACGTGGCACTGGTAGCAATCCTGAGATTACTACCTCTGAGGTCCTACTTTTTAAATTGGCTCCTAACTCCCTAAATTCTGCTTGTAGGACCTCATCCCATTTATTACCTATATTATTGGTGCCTATATGCACCACAACAGCTGGCTGTTCACCTTCCCCTTCAGAATGTCCTGCAGTCGATCTGAGACATCCCTGACCCGTGCACCTGGGAGGCAACATACCATTTGGGAGTCTCGTTTTCGACCACAGAACTGCCTATCTACTCCCCTTACAATCAAATCGCCTATGTCTATAGCCCTTCCACTCTTTTTCCCGCCCTTCTGTATAGCAGAGCCAGCCACGGTGACATGAACCTGGCTACTGCTGCCTTCCCCTGGTGAGCCATCTCCCCCAACAGTATCCAAAACAGTATACCTGTTTTGGAGGGAGATGACCGCAGGGGACGCCTGCACTGCCAAAGATCTTTCCAAACGGTTCAATTTTATTGGCCTTTTCCCCTGTACTTTTGTGTAATAAACTTACGCTCTTTCCTTAAAATTACATTGGCAGCCACATTTAACTGTGTTCATTGATTGATTAACATGATAATCAAATTGCAAAAGTAAAATTTACAGTCTAACAAACCAGGTTTCACTCTGGGATCTGACTGGTCCAATATTACCATCAGCTGGGAACACAACAATTGTTATTCTTCTTAGGTTGACATACCTGGCACCGAGGAAGATGATTATGGTTGTTGGAGGTCAGTCATCTCAGCTCCAGGGATCTCTGCAGCAGTTCCTCCAGTTACTCTCCAATGTCCAAGGCCCAATCATCTTTGGTTGTTTCATCAATAACATTCCCTCCATCATAAGGTCAGAATTCTAACTGTCTCTGCAATGATTAATGGGACACGTGGCCTCTTGGTTGATGCATTTTAGTGTTTACAGCATGTGCAGCTGGTACAGAGTGTAGTTGTGAGATTGACATAGTACTATGCCATACAGCAACATACCCCCTTGACTGATGATTGCTGACAACCATGACAAGTTGCCTGGCTAAGCATCTGAAAGAAATAGCAAAGCAAGTCACAAGCGCTGTGAGCCTTTACGCCCTGGCTGAGGGGGCAAAGAGCAACAAGTCAAGGCAATGTAATGCAGAGATGTTGTGAGCATCTAAGCAGGCACAAATGCTTACAGATGCTAAAAGAGCAAGTGAGGAGCCCTGAGGTGCAACATGGTCAAATCTGTGAGATTCTATTGAAAGTCCAGCATTGAATTGCAGAACTGTATTGCAATTCGGTCAGAGATGTGCTTTGAGAGTATGTGGAGGCTGATATATGTCTGATACCAAGCTCAATGGACAAGTAGTCACTCTCCATGGAGTGTGCCCAGGATAGAGGCTTGAAGGAGCAAGCAGTGAGCTGGAGGTATCAAATACCTGTTCTGACTTTCATATGTGAAATTGTTGCCACATAGTTGTTATCCAACAGATGGAGAATAGGAAACTGTATATCAATGAAGTAGATTAAGTATTAATTGTGTGCTAAAATAATGCAAAATAGGCCCCTAGCCACTCACTAATGAGGAGATTCTTGTCTTGCTGTTCAAAACTTCTTCAAGAATGTGACCTTTTTTTTCTTAATTTCAAGAATCTCATTTCTGCCAGTCTTACCCTACTTTCCCAACTCACTCTCCAATGTCTGTGTTGTTCAGGGGTTGGGAAGATTCCACCAATCAAATCCATTGTTTTTCCCAATGGACCTGCAACTTGGATATGATTAAGTCGTGATGCATAAGTTTTTATGATATTTTTGACATCACAGAGTGAAAAAGGTTAAGAATATAGATAGATTTCCAAAGCTATCAAGAAAGATCACACTAATGAAATCACAGCCTGGTCTTCTTGATGTTATTGAAGTGAAGTAATTGATTGCCCTTGGCAAACCAGTAGGGATCTGTGAAATGATTTGGCTGATCATCCAGTTGTGTTACTTGCATTTGTCCTGAAGGGAAAGAGGCTAAAACACTAGCTTATAGTCACACAAGCAGAGTCAAACTCATGTTTGTGATTCCATTTAACTTTTCTCACCTTCCGTTTGTAATATGCTTGTGACATCCTACGGACTTATGTTCAAGTCACACTTGTTCCAGAAATGTGTTATAGCATCTCTGAACGAGCTGCTTAGAAAATATCTAAAATGTTAGACTGTGGCAGGTGGAACAAATTGTGAAGGTTGTCTTTAAAGGGCTACTGTGAAGGAAGGCAGGGGCTTCATCAAGTTGGGGGGCGGAGAGGGGGGTGTCCCATGCCCTTCAGAATCAATCCCCAAAATATGACCCCCATTTTATTCCTCCCTGCCTGCCCTCCAAAACCTAGCTCCACTAGGATTCATGAGTCACTTTTATCCAAGGATTGGTAGCAACATAGAACTTGCCAACATGAGGAATATTTGAGGCGAATAGCATAGATGTACTCAAGGAGAGACAGGAACAGAATATGTGAATTAACAGCACAAATACCGGGTTAATGGGTATGATCTATGACCATTATAGAGATATGGTTGCAAAAAGATCAAAGCTGGGAGCTAAATACTCAGGTGCATAGGACTTTTTGAAAGGTCAGGCAATGATATACCTCCAGGTTTGCAGATGACCTGAAGCTGGGTGGAAAGGTGAATTGTGAGGAGGATCCATAGCTGTTTCCATGTGATTTAGACAAGTTGATTGAGCGGGCAAAGCATGACAGATGAGGTATAATGCGGATAAATGTGAGGTTATCCACTTTTTGGTTACAAAAATAGGAAGACATCTGAATGGCAATAGATTGGGAAAGAGGGAGGTGCAACGAGACCTGGGTGTCTTTGTACACTAGTCACTGAAAGTAAGTATGCAGGTGCAGCAGGTGGTAAAGAAAGCACATGGTATATTGGCCTTTACATGGAGAGGGTTCAAGTACAGGAACAGGATTGTCTTGCTGTAACTCTACAGGGCCTTGATGAGACCAGACCTGATATATTGTGTACAGTTTTGGTCTCCTCATCTGCAGAAGGATGTTCTGGCAATGGAAGCCACGTAATGAAAGTTTATCAGACTGATTCCTGGGATGGCAAGACAGATGTATGAGTGGAGCTGGATCAGTTAGCTCTATATTCAGTGGGATTTAAGATAATGAAGGAGGTTCCCATG
Organism: Rhincodon typus; assembly: GCF_021869965.1. Classification (NCBI taxonomy): domain Eukaryota; kingdom Metazoa; phylum Chordata; class Chondrichthyes; order Orectolobiformes; family Rhincodontidae; genus Rhincodon; species Rhincodon typus. The sequence goes on along the minus strand of NC_063350.1, from coordinate 25,582,756 downwards.
GAAATGTATAAAATTCTAACTTGCCTGGGGAGTCCACAAGTAGGATTCACAATCTAAGGATACACAATAGGCCATTTAGGACTGAGATGCGGAGAAGTTTCTTCACCCAAAGAATGGGGAGCCTGGGGAATTCTCTGCCACAGAGACCAGTTGATGTCTTAAACGTTGAGTGTTTACAAGAAGGAGTTAGATATAGTTTTTAGGACTAGAGGGAGCAACGTCTGTGGGGAGAAAGCAGGAACAGATTACTGGGTTGGATGATCAACCATGATCATGTTGAACGGTACAGCAGACTCAAGGGGCCAAATGGCCTACTCCTGCTCCTATTTTCTATTTTCCCATATTCCATCCTCCTTCCAGTGCTAGCTCATGCTGGCTGGATTTCCATGCCTCAGAAAAACTCATAGTTAAGGCAAGGCAAAGACTGCAGCTTGGAAGAGGTAAATGTTCTTCCAGGATACTAAGCATCCCATGGCATTTCACAGGACCATTATCAAACAAAATGTGAATCTTTAATCAGTTAGGAAGGAGACTCCTGGTTAAAATGGAAAATATAGATTCCTTTCAAGTCATTGTCCCGAGGTAAGTAAAAGTTTTATCAATGTGTACAAGAGGTGGCATCTCAGTCAGACAATGCATTTTGGGTGTGAGGTCTTGCTTAGAATCTGTCTATGTTTTAAACCGGGGTCAAGTTTTGTTTTGAGCAAAACAGAATGTATCTGCAACTACACAAACATCTTGGATGAAATAATTTGTGTGTGTGTGTGTATGTGTGTCTCTGTCTGTCTGTGTGTGAAAGAGAGAAAAAAAGAGTGTGCATGTCTGTGTGTGTGAGAGAGAGAGGGTCTGTGTAAGTGTGCAAGCGTGTATATGTGAGTGTGTTTGTGTGAGAGAGTGTGTGTGTATGTGCGTGTGTGTGGGAGTATATAGTGTGGTGGGGTCACCTGTAGTACGACATGAACCCAAGATCATGATACACACACACAGACACAGTTAGTTTAATCCCAAGGTTAGTTACTACTGTTCAGGGAGCAAACAAGAGAGATGTATATATGCGTGGATTGAGAATAAGATCTAGTAGACTGTGCTGTTCTGAGCTCTGTGAAGGATGTAATGCAATGCAGGGAAGTGCTAACGATAGTGTAGAAAGATTATTGACAAGTATATAGCAATGAAAAGGAGAAATCTAGAAGTGTACAGATCCTTATTTAATTAAAATGTTTCCTGCATTGAATGTAGATCCTGGGACTGTCACTCCTAGAATATGCAGCCTCTCTCCATCACTCTCTAGAATTCACTCCCTCGGAATATGTCAAAAAGCTTCTGACTTGTTTCTTCCTTGTGGAAATATCTGAAACAAATCTGCCAGAAGTAAATTCAATCTCCCTGTAAGATATATATTCACACTTCAAATAATTTGTAGAGGTTGAATAAAATAAGATAACCAGGTGACACCAATCAGATATAAATAAAGCTAATGAGCTAAAATTAACCAGTCTTTGTATTCAAAGCATTGGGCACGTTTGACTCTGGAACCATTGAGCATATGGAATTTTACTCCGGCATATCATAACAAAATGTGCAATATAGAAAGCTTTTTTAAATTTGGTGGTGAGCCATGTTGTTTGGATATTAGACAGATAAAGATGTAAGTGATATGGGATATTCTCATTAATAGAATTGGTGATCACTTGTATCAGACAGTCCAAGTACAAAGTAACTTCCAGCATCAGTCTAATATCTAACATATACTTCGTGATATAAAAGTGCATTTTGATGTATGGATGTTTTTCTTTAGAATATTGCATGTGTTCTCCTATGTCACATTGATATTCACAATGGAGAATATATTTAATTTGATAATCCATTTACTGCAGTTTAATCCCATTCCTCATATCCATCATATAAATAAAATCATATCAAAAAATTAAGCAGAATATTAAATAAAAACCAAAAGAACTGCAAATGCTGTAAATCAGAAACAAAAACAGAAATTGCTGGAAAAGCTCAGTAGGTCTGGCAGCATCTGTGGAGAGAAATCAGAGTTAACATTTTGGGTTATTGAGGAAGGGTCACTCAACCTGAAATGTTAACTCTGATTTCTCTCCACAGATGCTGCCAGACCTGCTGAGCTTTTCCAGCAATGTCTGTTGTTGAAGCAGGATATTAAATTGGAACATTTTTCAGAACACCTACTTCTGTAATCCATTGCTAGTTTTCAAATTTCACTTATAACAATACATGAGACTAAAAATGAGGACTAAGTTTTCCTTGTTTTGACTCACTCCAGTTCATTGACACTGACCAAATAGAAACCACACTGCCAGTTATTTGTTGGTTTAGCATAGGCTTTAATCGCAAAATGACCTTCACTAGTGTGATTATCAGGGATCTGAACTAAAAAAGCAATCTCTAAAATGACCAGGGACTATGTCCAATAGCCTTAAAATGATTGCACTTTGGGATTACGAATAAATGTCAACTTTGTGGCATGTTGATTAATAATGTTCCTTTCTTAAAAATTATCACAGCCTGTTTCTTTTTGGTCATGGAACTGCAGTTTGTTGTTTTTAAAGTTACATCAGTATATAACCTGGATAATTTCCTTACAAACCTGAGTTGCAAGTCTTTATAAACTAAACAACATGCTATTCTTAAATTGGATTGGGTATGGAGTTTCTGAATATATATGAAATGATAAAGGAATAACAACTACATTTGTTGGTAGCACTATGTCTGCTTATAAACACCAATTTGTAGATTTATTGGCTTCTCCAATCTGAAGCTAAGTGGTTGTTTAATTGAAAAGTTTCATCTTGAGGAAACATTATCTTTAAATATTTTACACTAAAATGTATTATTATAGGCCTAGTCTGCCAATTGTGCAACCCAGGCATAGGCTCTTACTTGCTAAAACCCAAAAACATCATGCAGTAAGGCTGTTTCCCATTGAATTAAAATTATGGGCTGTGCACATACAATTTCCTGATTTGTGCTTATAAAGGTGATGTTCTATTCTGGAAACACTCAAACACTGTTCCTTCATTCACTTAAAACAACCCAACATTTCAATCGGTCAGAACTAATCTTTAAGTACTTCCATTTAAGATGTCATAATTCATAGTGTTGCACTAGCTGCAAGCAATAAATGGAACAAAAAGATCCCAACTAATATTCCATGAGTTTTATTTTAATCTTGGGGAGGAAACATTGATCTAGAACCAGCTGTGAGTATAAGAGTCATAGAGTCATAGAGATGTACAGCATGAAATCAGACCCTTTGGTCCAACTCGTCCATGCCAATCAGATATCCCAAATTAATCTAGTCCCATTTACCAGCATTTGGCCCACATCCCTTTATACCCTTCCCATTCATATACCCATCCAAATGCCTTTGAAATGTAATTGTACCAACCTCTGCCACTTCCTCTGGCAGCTCATTTCCATACATGCAACACCTTCTGCGTGGAAAAATTGTCCCTTAGGTCCCTTTTAAATCTTTTCCCTCTCACCTTAAGCCTCTGTTGTCTAGTTTTGGGCTCCCCCACCCTGGGGAAAAGACCTTGCCTATTCATCCTACCTATGCCCCTCATGATTTTATAAATGTCTGTAAGGTCACCCCTCAGTCTCCGATGCTCCAGGGAAAATAGCCCCAGTCTATTCAGCATTTCCCTACAGTTCAAACCCTCCAACCATGGCAACATCCTTGTAAATCTTTTCTGAACCCTTCCCAGTTTCACAACACCTTCCTGTAACAGGGAGACCAGAAATGAATGCAGTATTCAAAAAGTGGCCTAACCAATGTCCTGTACAGCTGCAACATGACCTCCTAACTCCTGTACTCAATGCACTGACCTATAAAGGCAAACATGCCAAATGCTTTATTCACTTTCCTGTCTACCTGCGACTCCACTTTCAAGGAACTATGAACCTGCACTCCAAGGTCTCTTTGTTCAGCAACCCTCCCCAGGACCTTACCATTATGTGTAGAAGTCCTGCCCTTATTTGCCTTTCCAAAATGCAGCACCTCAATTTATCTAGATTAAACTCCATCTGCTATTCCTTTGGCCCATCTGATCAAGGTCCCGTTGTACTCTGAGGTAACCCTCTTCACTGTCCACTACACCTCCAATTTTAGTGTCATCTGCAAACTTATTAACCATATCCCTCTATGTTCACATCCAAACCATTTATATAGATGACAAAAAGCAGTGGACTCAGCACCGATCCTGGTGGCACAGTACTGATCACAGACCTCCAGTCTGAAAAGCAACCCTCTGTCTTCTACCTTCAAGCCACTTCTATATCCAAGTGGCTAGTTCTCCCTGTATTCCATGTGATCTAACCTTGCTAACCAATCTACCATGAGGACTCTTGTTGAACACCTTACTGAAGGCAATATTGATCACAACTACCACTCTACAAACCTCATCAATCGTCTTCGTTACTTCAAAATACTCAGTCAAGTTAGTGAGACACAGTTTCCCATGCACAAAGCCATGTTGACTATCCTTAATCAGTCTTTGCCTCTCCAAATACACGTAAATCCTGTCCCTCAGGATTCCCTCCAACAACTTGCCCACCACTGATGTTAATGTCACCACTCTATAGTTCCCTGGTTTTTCCTCATCATCTTGCTTATAAGTGGTACCACGTTTGCCAACCTCCAGTCTTCTGGCACCTAACCTGTGGCTATCGATGATACAAATATCTCAGCAACGGGCCCAGCAATCACTTCCCTGGCTTCCCATACTGTTCCAGGGTACACCTGATCAGGTCCTGGGGATTTATCCACCCTTAGGCATTTTAAGACGTCCAGCACCTTCTCCTCTGTAATATGGACATTTTGCAACATGGCGCTGGAATTACTTGCTAATTGACCTTTCCTGCTAAATATCCTTAAGAGGAGTAAGTCTCTGATTGGTCTCAGCATGTGCTTATGTACATAAATTAGATCTTTGGACTTTAAAGGAACAACATCATAACAGCTGAGTCATAATTATAAACTGTGTTGTATAAAATTCTAAAGAGGTTCACATTTCTCCCCATTACTTCAGTTAAAGTATTGCAGATATGAAAATAAAAAATCAGTAAATTGTATTGCGGACATTTTGCAATAAAGGTGTGATTTCACAATAACATTGGGATATCTCTATATCGTTAAAAAGTAACTTTGTAGCATTTATTGCATGGATCTTACAGAAACTGCCAATTGCTTAAACTGCACTGAAATCCTTGTTTAGTGTCAATTCCATTCAACTCTTATTCACTGTGAGGCAGCATAATAGATGTTTACATGTATTTTAACTTTAATATATGTGGCCTAATTTATGTATCTTTATTTTCACTTTAATATTAAACAACTGTTAGTAAGGATATGTATGTCTTCCATAACACTTCAGTGAATTTGGACAAGGTACTAATTCTTTTAGCAATATATTGGCCAAAACATGAGAGTTATAATTACCAGTTTTGTAGCATCAATGTTATAAAACAACTTTCTTCCATTGCTACACAATTTATATCATCCTCACAATTTAACTTAATGGAAACGATGACATAGTATGACAAGGCAGTTTATCAACAAGATAGAAAGAATCACTTAGTATGGAAAAGGCCCTTTGGCCCATTAAGTCTGAACTGCCAAAGCTGTACTAAATTGATGATAATGCCACCTTCTCGCACAAGGCTTATTGCCTTGAATGCTATGACATTTACATTTACATGAACAAATCCTTTCAGCCAAGGGAGGAAAATAAATTCAAGATATCTAATACAAAGGTCAAGTTGATTAATGAACATATCCAACCTTCTAATCTGCCTGAAACTTGTTTCACGTTACTTCAGTTCTGCCGTTACATTTTGAGCCTTGCCTTATCTCAATCTTGCAGACAACATATATCTGGCCAGTTAACTTTGGCTTATTTGGAAAACTATTTTGTAGTACTAATCATTATGCATTGAAATCTAGCATGATATTTTAATGTCTCTTCTGTCCAGAAATGTTTTTCTTTTAGCAACTTAAGAGGCAAATATTGGAGATAAATTGCTCTCCAATGTTGCAAGAAGAACAGCAGTAATCTGGTTGTGTAAGAATATACATCACCATATGCTAATACTGACCCAGAATACCTGAACTGTGGGTATGCTGACTCAGTTTCCTTTCACCAGTGGGCTCAGTAACTTATGCAAAACCATGCCCATTCACATGATTAGCATTCAGTAAGAAAATGAAATGGGCCCATAAATAAAATTGAAGTAAATTCTAGCTGTTTAAATTGGTAATTATTTAACAAGTTATCTTAGTATTAACATTCACTGTTTTATTTTAAAGTAACAGTTTAAATATTGTATATTTTGCTATATCTCCAACTGTGAGACTAAGGTTGAGAATTTGTTTCCGCCTGTGTAATGGATTGACATAAAAGCAAACTACTGCAGATGCTGGAAATCTGAAACACAAGCAGAAAATGTTGAATAAACTGAAATTTTGAAGATGAATCATATTGGACTCAATGTTAACTCTGCTTCTCTGACCATAAATGCTGGTAGACTGGTTGTGCTTCTTCAGTATTTTCTACTTTTATTTAATAGAATGGCATGTTCTCTGATAACCACATGAGGAGATGCTAATCAGTTCCCCTCTTGTCCGTCACCTTGGTTGCCACAATAAATGTTTAAAATTGTTTTCTACCATAATGCTATACATCTCCCTGATAAAAATGTACTTGCCAATGTCTACCACATCAATAAGGAATCAACTTCAAAGTTTCCTTGAGTGAAAGCAGAGGCATTTTTATCACCTGCTAACCCCGAAAAAAATAATGAAGGTGCAACATCAAACATACATGCACTCAAGTATAAAGTTAAAGAAATCGTGTCCTGTACAAGAGGAAGATGAAAGGTTGTCCTTTGATTTCTTGGTGTTCTGATGTTTCTTTTTAACCAGTTCTGTCACCAGGCTCTTTGCCTTGTTCAGTGGCTAAGACAAAGGGAGCTTTCTCCAGTTCTGTTTGCACAAATTGATCTTTGCCAAAAGCAATTCCCTGAAACACAGAGATAGTAGGAACTGCAGATGCTGGAGGATCTGAGATAACAAGGTGTAGAGCTGGATGAACACAGCAGGCCAAGCAGCATCAGAGGAGCAGGAAGGCTGACGTTTTGGACCGAGACCCTTCTTCAGAAATGGTGGGGGGAAGGGGGTTCTGAAATAAATAGGGAGAGAGGGGGAGGCGGATAGAAGACGGATAGAGGAGAAGATAGGTGAAGAGGAGACAGACAGGTCAAAGAGGCCAAGATGGAGCCAGTAAAGGTGAGTTTAGGTGGGGAGGTAGGGAGGAGATAAGTCAGTCCAGGGAGGACGGACAGGTCAAGGGGGCGGGATGAGGTTATTAGGTAGGAGATGGGGGTGGGGCTTGAGGTGGGAGGAGGGGATAGGTGGGAGGAAGAACAGGTTAGGGAGGCAGGGACGAGCTGGGCTGGTTTTGGGATGCGGTATGGGGAGGGGAGATTTTGAAGCTTGTGAAGTCCACATTGATACCATTGGGCTGCAGGGTTCCCAAGCGGAATATGAGTTGCTGTTCCTGCAACCTTTGGGTAGCATCGTTGTGGCACTGCAGGAGGCCCAGGATGGACATGTCGTCTGCAGAATGGGAGGGGAAGTTGAAATGGTTCGCGACTGGGAAGTGCAGTCGTTTAGTGTGAACCGAGCGTAGGTGTTCTGCAAAGCGGTCCCCAAGCCTCCGGTATCAATGTGGACTTCACAAGCTTCAAAACCTCCCCTCCCCCTACCGCATCCCAAAACCAGCCCAGCTCGTCCCTGCCTCTCTAACCTGTTCTTCCTCCCACCTATCCCCACCTCCCACCTCAAGCCCCAACCCCATCTCCTACCTACTAATCTCATCCCGCCCCCTTGACCTGTCCGTCCTCCCTGGACTGACCTATCTCCTCCCTACCTCCCCACCTACACTCACCTTTACTGGCTCCATCCCTGCCTCTTTGACCTGTCTGTCTCCTCTCCACCTATCTTCTCCTCTATCTGTCTTCTATCTGCCTCCCCCTCTCTCCCTATTTATTTCAGAACCCCCTTCCCCTCCCCCATTTCTGAAGAAGGGTCTAGGCCCGAAACGTCAGCTTTCCTGCTCCTCTGATGCTGCTTGGCCTGCTGTGTTCATCCAGCTCTACACCTTGTTATCCCTGAAGTACAAACTGGTTTCTATATATCTGTGTCTGAAATCATTGCTTCAAAGCTTAATAATTGTTGGTGATGTCTTTCAACTCCAATATGTGAAACCCTACGTATAATACAAAGCAAAGTGTAGATGAGCATCTTTTCACACCTAGTTTGGGTGGAATAGTTTCAATGTCTTTCGATAAAATGTTAAGTTACTTTCTGGAAAAATAATATTCTATATTGGTGGCTTGAATCTGAGTTAACCTATGTGGTAAGGTGATGGATATGGGAATTTTAAATCAGTGTTTTTCCTTTTCAACACCATTTCAATCCATGGAAGTCACAGGTATTAAAATCAGATGTTAGAAATTGAACATCCATAATCCATATCTTGTCATTATAATGACGTTCCTATTTGGTGATTCCTATCAGCTTTATATTAAGGAAGTTCTGGCTTTATATGATTCCATTTCATACAGTTAACTTTTCAAATCCCCCTGCAACCTCTTCCGTCAGGCAGAAGATACAGAAGCCTGAACACATGCACCAACAGATTCAGGAACAGCTTCTTCCTGGCCATTTTAGACTGATGAATGGACTCTCTAGCCAAACTTGCTAATGTTGATCTTGTCTAGTACACACCCTCTGCAATGTAACCTGTATGCCTCTGTCTAAGTATTCTTGATCTATATACCCTTGCTTACTATGATCTGCCTGTACTGCTCGTAAACAAAGCTTTTCACTGTACTTTGGTACGTATGACAATCAATCAACCATTCAATCAATTGAAAGGCTATTGTTATCTAATATTAAGTGGAAGATCTTATCTGATAAGCATCCACAATTTTTAAGATTGTATTAGAAATAAAGTAATACCTAAATAAATAATAGAACTATGCTAAATTTAAGAATGTCTTTGGCATAACCAAGACATGAAAAGCTTCTATTTAAAGAAAAAGTCATTTGGAATCTGATAGCATTGAATAAAATATTGAATATAAATTAGAAAATTTCATAAAAGATGTAAAAGTTTTCACATACAATGGAAAGTACAAGTATATGTATGAAATGAATGAAAGAGAATGAACGTAGGGAGACCTAGAAAGGAGTTAGATGATATTTGTAGATTCATTACTATCAATGGATTGAATGTGTGAAAAGCAATTTAAGGAGCAAGAGAACTTTTGATATCTGAAACAGGAGATCAAATTGACAAAAGAAAATTCTCTTTGTTACCTGTTCAAAATATTTGGAAAATGTCAATTGATTGCTGGTGGACAAAAGAAACAAATATGACCTATCAAGCCAGGTTTCAGTCTGGAATCTGACGTGTCCATTAGTAATGTCAGCTGGGACCATAACAATTGCATGAATTTACTCTTCCATCTTTCCACTTTTCATGTCCTTTCTAGCTACTCTGTAACCTGAATATTTACCTCCCAGCCAGTGTAAAAACTACTACGTCGTACTCGTCAAGCTGCGTCTCCAGCCTTGAATGTCAGTGTGGTTTCAACTATATACCTGCCTGACGCGGATGGGTGCTTTGTGAATTAGTGCTCATATGGTCCTGTGGTATCAATGAAGTTAAGGCAACGAAAGGCCGTCAATTCAGAAAAGGAGTTCCTGCAGCTGCAGGCTACAAGAAGGCAAAATGTTAAGCCACTGTAGAAGGGTTTTTACCTTCTCAACACTCCCTGATCTGGTGTTAACTGGTGGAAAAGCCATAGTGGCCTGTCTGTACAGGCACGGATAAAAACGTAATTAGGATCTCATTGATAACATTAAGAAATTTTAACACGGAAGTCAGAATAGGTGTCTGGCAACTTCCCCTTGCTGCTGGCTGCAAGGAGCAACAATAATTCTCAAGACCAAGCATCATTTCCAGGCACAATCCTGGGTACCTGTCACTAGTATGCCTTGTTCATAAACATTAGCATCTGATATTTGCCAATGCCTTAGGATCTTAATGGCACCTCTCTGATTCAGTTGCTTATGCAGCAAGCACACTGCTATGGAACCAAGAAGGCAGCCATTTCTCAAAGTCTTAGGGTTTATAATCCTCACTGAGGTCTACAGAAGCGCCCATCAGTCAGAGGGTCGCAACCCAGTAAGTCGAGGACAGCCTCTCATATCAGTCCAGAGGATTGGCCATAATCACGTGTTGAGTCAGGATGTTCTTGGTCAGGGTCTCTGAGCATCTACAATCTGGGCATGTGTCATGGTTAGTCCTGTGGCTCTATAGCAGCTAGTCCACGGGGGTAGGTCTAATCAATCAGGGAGACATGCAAGTGTTAGATGGGGGTGTGGGCACTTCTTATCTGGGATGTCTATTTGGGTCACTCAAGGCCATGATGAGTCTGGATTTTGGGAGAACAAGAGAGAACTGCTGCTGTGGGAGGAAGACTCAGCAACTGAACTTCTGAGCTGGGGTCTGCAGGCTGGGGGAGGGGGTGTGATTGACAATTATGAACGGGACAACAGTATCTGCAAGGGAAGATATGGTGAAGCATGGATGGGAGGGGGCCATGTGGTACATTGGTTCAGCCACAGTCAGGAGTAACCTGGCTTCAAGAGGGAAGACAGTGGTATGATCAGCTTATATGCCAGGGGCTGGGGTCTAAAGGTGGGCGGGTGCAAGCTCAAGTCGATGGGTTGGGACTTGGGGAAGTGCAAAATCCATGAGGTTCATAGATTGGGCTACGAGGAAGGAGATCTGATGTTTGGGAGCTTATTGATGGGTAGAGGTGGAGGCTGGAAGCCACTGGCCAAACAGCGCTCACTGTCACTTTCCACCTTGCTGTGCAATGGAAAAGAAAATGGCTGCTTGCACACTTGGAGGGGGCAGGTTAAGTTACACAGCCTGTGAGAGAGGGGCAGCAAGACCCATCGATCTGAGGTCCTTAAAAGGGAAACAAAATTATACACAGACCCATGCACTGCACAGGATGCAGACCTGTGGGCTTCCCAATCTCTGGCCACCTTAAAGCAATGGCTCCCTGTTTGCTGTACACCTCCCCATTCCAGACATCACTGATCATTTCATTCACACCACATTTTAGATACAGAGGCCAGGGAAAGAATTGGAATGTTGTTAGCCAAGGGGTAATGATGTCAGCAGAACCCATTGCTCTGTGTACGTCTTACTTCCAGATACTGCAGCAGGCTCTCAACAGAGACAACAATCTGTGGTGCATCCTATGTGGGTGTGAAGTTAGGCATCATGCTGGGACAGTTGCATTCCAGGCTACAGAGAGATAAACAAGCAGGGATAAGGCCAAACCAGTACCACTTATAGTAAATTGTCAAATAAAGTTCAGTGCATTGTCACCTGTGCTACCAAAGTGCCCTCAGTATGGTTTCTTCTTTCTCTTCCTTCCACTACATCTTAGTTTAGTTCCTGGCTCCACAGCTGGGCTGGAGGGAGCTTGCTCATCTGTGCAGTCTGTTGGTGCTGTAGGTTTAGTTGCATGATCCTGGAGGTGTTTACGTCTAGACAGTCCAGACAGGTTGAAGGTCTGTTGCCAGAGACAAGTGGACTACCTTTGTCTTTAAATACCAAGGGCTGGAGAGGAGCGGGCAAGGTGGAGGTGGAGGGCCTAGCCACCTCTAGAGTGTCCTGAGAGGCGACTTCTGAGAAGCCTTGTGTGGGTCCTCCTCCAGCTGGGTTCTTCCTGGTACTGTTCTGTCTCGTCATGAGGAAGGGACAGCTGGAGTGCATGCCAGGTTCGCCATACCCCTGTTGCCATGTCTTCAGTCCTGAAGACAAATGGCTGGGGCAATGGAGTGCAGGTATGTGCCCCTATCTAGCGAACACTGGGCCTGGGTCTCCATGGCGACTCCTAACCTGTCCATGGAGGGAGCCAGATGGTCACATGACTCACAACGCTGCTGCAGCTTCTGGGCAATCAGACAGGCAATCCCTGTCTGTGACTCCTGTTCCTCCCTGTGCATGTTCATGAGCTTCCTGATTGGCAACACCGCAGGGTCCTCCCATGCTGGGGTTGAGTAGGTATCTCGTCTCCAGCAGTCCTCTGAATGCCAACACCTTTGGTGTTTCTTCCTTGGTTAGCTGGAACTGTCTCTGTAAGGTACTCACCATCTTGTGCTCCCAATCTTTCCGAGGCTAACACTTCCACTAAGGTGTCATTATCTGAGCTGATGGAGGGGATGCAGGAAACAGTCCTGCTGATGCTTCCTGATGCTGATGCCACTGTACTCTAGACCTCAGCAGTCATGGAGATGGCTTCCGGGAAAGCTGTCAATTTCACTGCATGCGATTTAAATTACATTCCCCAAGAAGGAACACTAGTTGTATATGGTTCATAAATCTTTGGAAAGTAGTCGAAACATTTGAAACACCTAACTCAACATTAATATAACCTATTTAGTGCAACAAATGTTGTTACCTCTTTATCTTTTGATTTCAATAGTACTTGCTATCGTCCCTTCTATGTATTAATTGCAGTTAGGAATGAGGCATTGCCAACCCTATCAATATGATCTTCTCACCAAAAACTTGGATATAATTCTGTTTTTGTTAGAACTCCAATTTCTTTGACTAGATACAATCAAAAGATTTTCTAACATAAGTTGAATCATTGTTTTTACCTGAGCTTGTTTCTGCAGACCTAAATGATAAGAATGGTATTGTATTGGTGTAGATTTCCCTACAACCACATCACGCTGAGCTAAAGTTGTATACCCTGGTTTATCTCAACAGATTTCCTTAAATTCCATGACTAATCACATTAGATCCTCTCATTGTCCTTCCTCTAAGTATCAGAATACAGTGTTTATTGGTATTTCAGTATTAGCTAACTGGATAGTAGGATGTTCAATTTATGAATTGTCTACCTCTCCTCACTGCCTCTATTATCATCCACTGTTCTTACTACCTGATATACTTAACAAACCCCCTACCAATCTTCTTCTCTAGAGTGGTAATGGTTTAAATATTGATGGCAAACAGCAATCTCTCTTTCTTTGCTTTGGAGCATTAACCAGATGATTGACTTTACTGGTCTTCTTAATTATCTTCCATCGACCATTGAATCTTGTTTTCAAAGATTCATCCTGTAAAGGTTACAATATTGATACTATCCAGCATTTCTTCATCTTTGTTGATGAAGTTTTTAAATGCTCCTGTGCTACTTTGCAGGCTTCTGTGTATATCTCCAGGAAAATGGCACATTCAGTCCAGTATAGAGGATCCAATTCTTTACCTTAAAAGCTTTTCCTTGATCAATTTAGTGGACCTTTTATCTCATGTCCACAAATGACTTCAAATGTACTAAATTAGTTTGTTCCATTTGGTGAGTGTCTTGTAGCAAATAATGGAAAATCCAAATGTTTGTATCAGCCAGGGGAAATTCAGGACAATATGCTTTAATCATTTACTGAAGTGTCTGATGGCATCTCTCTAAAGCTCCTGTGTCTATAAATGATACACGGTGAACTTCCACTCTTTTTTATGAAGTTATGCAATATGTTCTGAAAAGTGCTAGACATAAAATCAGAAACTTTTTCATGATGATATGACATGTTTAGGTGGTTCACTTCATTCATGAAGCCCTGTAAGTAATCCAAGGTTTAGAATAATATGATGCCGTTAGTAGAACTTCAAACATTTGTTCATTATCCATATAATTTATAATTGATTACATGGTGCACAATGGCAATGGCTTACTCATCTTTTTTGTGATCCGGTTGGTTACAAATAACTCAACTCATTGAAACTAGGCATGTGTGGGATTACACAATTTGCTGGAAAAGGAAATAATGTATCTAAGAATGAATTATTAAGTTTCTAATTAACAAACTCTAAATTATCATCAATCTAACTTAACCATTTGGTTTCTTTGAGCATATCTGAAGGTCTTTTTCTTGCAGAAGCATTTGAATTTAATTTTAACAAAATGGCAATAATTTCAAATATTGACTGAGTGAAAGATGTAGAGATTGAACCAAGTGTTGATATGGGTTACAGAATAGAATCTATGCTGTGGATTCTATAATCTGTGTCATGATGTAGGTATTTCTTTTCTGTGTGTGGGACAATATTAGTGTTGCACTTTATTGCAATTGTACAAGTGTTAAACATCTACAATCTAAGTGTTGCTTTTATAAGCAGGAGAGTCTGATCATTCATGCTTGATCTGGAATGATACCCATCAAGCTACCTCTGGTGACAGGCAGGCAACCTGTTCCATAAAAAATAAGCTATAGAAAGAGAATAGGCTTCTGCTTTATCAGTCTCATGCAACATTAACGCAGGAAGCTTTTAAATCAAATGACACTTTCAATACTTCAGAGAATCTTTGTCATTAATCAAAAATTGAGTTCAGTGAGGAGAAAATAATGAACTTACTTTGTGTTTGAAAACACTGCAGGATGCCCAACTCATGCAGTTTTGGAAGGTAATGTACATTTTGTGTGGTTGGCCACCAAATGACAATATGCAGCCTATCCTTTCGAGCTTTGAAGAGCCTGCAGCTATTCTAAAGCCTGTACCCAATTGAAATGAGGGTCCCAATGCAGCTCACCAGATTGGAGCATGCCCCATATTGAACAAACGTTTGATCATCAGCAAGGTGATTGCAGATCAGGAGGAGTCCGCTATGTCTCAGGAAGGGAAGACACCCGTCCAAATTATTATTGGATCCAGAAAGAGCACGCCTTTCCTGCCAGCACCACATGATGAATTCTAAACATGGAAATGCCAGTAAATCTGGTCAGAGTCCACATGAAACTCCAACAATCACTATCTTGAAAATACAATTGTGATTCTGCGTTCATTATGGAATGCCATTTTACATACTCAATTAGATCAACTAAATGAAATAGACAGGCATTTTGCTTGTTCAATGGTAAGCACTTGTAAAACGAACACAGGGCAGAGTGTTAAATTGACAGACTGGTAATACTTCTGAACCTGTTTTGAGATTTCTAGTATTCTGCTCCATTTGCATGATTCCAAAGAGCTAAATTAAATTCAATTATTTTCAAAATTGTATCAATTTGGAATTCAGTTCACTTCAAAATAAATTCTCCAATGTTTACTCAGTTCTAGCCTTCATCATAGCCTTCATCCAACCGTTAAGAGCTAAATTACAGATGTGAGATGACAATGTCGACCTTTGACATCAATGAACATTTGACTGAGTGTACCATCAAGTAGCCTCCGGAAAATTGAAGGAAGTGGAGAAAACTTTCCAATATTTAGAGTTCTACCTAACACAAAGAAGGTGCCTCTGATTGTCAAATGAACAATTAACAGGAGGAAGGAGTAACACAAATGTTTGCATCTAAAATGATGGGTGGACCCAGCACATCAGTACAAAAGACAAGGATGCAATTGTATTCATCATCAACCAGAAATACCGAGTGCATGATCCATCTCAGCCTCTTCCTGAATTCTACAGCATCACACAAGCCAGCTTTCAAACCATTCAATTCATTCCACGTCGTATCAAGAAGGAGGCAGTGGATATTACAAAGGCTGTGAGGCCTGACAACATTCAGGCAATAGAACTGAAAACTTGTGCTCCAGAGCTAGCTACACTCATCATCATTCTGTTCCAGCATAACTACAACACTGGAATTGACGGGTCAGCATGAAAAATTGCCCAAGTATGTGCAGTCCACAAAAATCGGGGCAAATTCAATCTGGCCCATTACTGCCCTATCTGATGCCTCTTAATCATTAATAAAGTGAGTGATGGGTCATTGACAGTGTTATCAAGCAGTGCTTGCTTGGGAATAACCTCCTCATTGATGTGCCATTTGAATTCTACCAGGCCAGCTCAACACCTGACTTCATTACGATCTTCATCAAAACATGGAGAAAAGAGCTGTATTCCAGATGTGAGGTGAGAGTGACTGCTGTGAGAGGCTGGGGCTATTTTCCCTGGGGCATCGGAGACTGAGGGGTTCATAAAATCATGATGGGCATGGACAGGGTTGAACAGTCAAAGACTTTTCCCCAGGGTAGGGGAGTTCAAAACTAGAGAGCTTAAGTTTAGGGTGAGAGGTGAAAGATTTAAAAGGGACCTAAGGGGCAACTTTTTCATGCAGAGAGTGGTTGTGTTATGGAATGAGTTGCCAGAGAAAGTGGTGGAGCTGGTACAATTACAACAGTTAAAAGGCATCTGGATTGGTATATGAATAGAAAGGGTTTAGAGGAATATGGGTTAAATGCTGGAGAATGGGACTAGATTAATTTAGGATATTTGGTTGGCATGGAAGAATTGGACCAAAGGGTCTTGTTTTCGTGCTATACATCTCTATGACTTTATGAGTGTGCTGTTAAGGAGCTCTGGCAAAACTGGAATGTCAATTGGTGCCATTCCTAGCTCCAGGAAAATGGTTGTGATTGAAGGTGGTCAATTATCTCTGTCCCAAGACATGACAGTAAGGGTTCCTTGGGATAGTGTCCTATGTCCAACTGTAGTCAATAATTTCATCAAGGACTTTCCCTCCATTGTAAGGTCAGAGTGGGGATGTTGGTTGCTGATTGCACAATATTCAACACCATTTATGACTCCTCAGACATGGAAGCAGCTTGGGTTCATATACAGCGAAACTCAGACAAAAAAACCAGGCTTGGGCTGATGTGGGAAATAAAATTTGTGCTACGTAAGTGTCAAACAAAAGAAACTCTAACCAGCTCCCCATAACATTCAGTGGCATTACCATCGTTGAATGCCCGACTGTCAGCATCCAGTATTAAACTGGACCAATTATATACATACTGTAGCTATAAAGATAGGTTGGAGACTAGGAATGAGTAACTCACAAGGAACTCACCTCCTGTCTCCCCAGTACTTCCCCATTTTCAATTCAGGAATGCTTCTCCTTGGCACAAGGTAGGAATGTGACAGAACACTCACCAGTTCCCTGGATGGGTGCAGCTCTAACAACACTAATGGAGCGCAACATGATCCAGGACAAAGCAACCCACTTGACTGGCAATGCATCCATCACCCAGAACATTCACTCACTTCACCAAAGGTACACAGTGGAAGCAGTGTGTGCCATCTATAAGATACACTGTAGTAATTCACAAAGGCTTCTCTAACAGCACCTTCCAACTCCACGACCTCTACCAATTAGAAGGATAAGGTACAAGATGCATTGGAAAACTGCAATATGTATATTTTCCTCAAAGCCATACACCCTCCTGACTTGGAACTAGTTTCCTTCACTGTCACTGCATCAAAGACCTGAAATTATTTTCATAACAGCATTGTGAATGTAACTCCTGTCCCAAGAACTGAGGTGGTTCAAGAAGACAACTTACCACCACCTTCTCTTAGGGGGAGTCAGTAAATACCAGTCTAGCTAGTGATGTTTCCAGTGTTCTTTAGACAGTTTCTTAAGCACAACCATATCCAACTGCTCTTTCAATGACCATTCATAACAACAGAAACAGGGATAGTCACGCAGTGATGATTGCAAAGCATTCATAATACCACAAGTTGTAATGTAGACTATACTTTGATGCAGCAAAGTCTGGACAACTTTCATGCTTAGGCTGATGCATGACAAGTAATATTTGTGCCACTCAAATGCCACGCAATGATGATTACCTACTAGGGAGAATCTAACTATGGCACGGTGGCTCAGTAGTTAGCACTGCTGCCTCATAGCACCAGGAACTTAGGTTCGATTCCACCCTTGGGTGACTGTCTGTGTGGAGTTTGCACATTCTCCTCATGTCTGCATGGGTTTCCTCCGGGTGCTTTGGATTCCTCCCACAGTCCAAAGATGTGCAGGCGAGGTGGATTGGTTATGCTAAATTGCCCCATAGTGTCCAGGGATGTGTAGATTAAGGGGACAGGTCGAGGTGGGATGTTCTGAGGGTTGGTGTGGACTTGTTGGGCCAAAGGGCCTGTTTCCACACTTTAGGGATTCTAAATATCTCCACTTAACAATCAAAAGCATTGCTATTTTTGAATTCCTCACTAATAACCAGGGGGTTATGAATAAACAAATGCTTAACTGAACCAACTTCAAAATCACTGGCTACAAGAACAAGTCAACAGTTGGAATTTTTTTCAAACATATCTCAACACCCTGACTTTTCAGATTCTGTTCACTATCTGCAAGTTACAAGCCAAAAATGTGACAGAATACTCTCTAGTTAGCGAGATAAGATTTAAATAACTCTCTTGAAGCTCGATACTATCCAGGACAAAGCAACCCCCTTGATCAGTCAACCATTATGCTCACGTTAAACATTCATTCCCTTGAGAAGTCATTGCTGGAGTTTTTTTTATGAGTAGAACATAGCAAGTACAGTCCCACTGAGGTTGATATCGGAAGAGAACAGGAATAATTATGTGCAACCCTGTAAGGAAGGCTGCAGAAGTTTGAAGCGTCAGTGCACCACTGTCACAGTCACTTTGTCACTTTGATGTGTGAAGTTATATTATTAATTGAAAGGTGTAAAACAGATTAGTAGGATAGAGGAGGCACTATCTCTCCATGACACTCGTTGGTGTTAGCAGCAAACAGCACCGAAATGGGAATTGTACATCATCCGTCTCCCTGTGGGAACCAGCTCCTTTGCAGATTGGTTATAGGCTACACATTAATGTAAAGCAGAACGATTTTTCTGCACCATGTCTACATTTTTTAACAGTGACATTTAATTAAAAGCTTGTCAACTTTTATTCATAAGTTCTGTACTTAACCATGACCTGTTTCCCTGACTTGGTTGAAAAAGAAAAGTTCTGGGCAGGTTATTAATTTGCAAAATTATTTTGTAGGCTATCAAATATGAACAGTAAAGAGTTAGAGTGAAATTCTGTTGATTGGTTGCATTGTGTGAGAAGCCTCGATTCTACTTTGTATGGATCCCATGAGGACCATGAGGCTAGCAGTCAATACTTATCTTATCAGCTTGATGTGCTCCTTTATTTTGGCAAGTGCCTATTCTTACACTTCAGTATTATATAATCCTACAGTTTAGAGTATGAATATGTGGGAAGCTAACATTTCTTAATATCAATGTTGATGCAGCTGGGACCATCCACGAGGTTGAGTGTATTGCGTATAATATGTACAGAGAGGTGGTCACTCCGCAGACTGAGATTCCACAGGACAGGAAGGGAATGAATGACCACTAGGTAGAGTCAGAGGACTAGATAGGCAGCGTAGGAGTCTCCTGAGACCATTACCTGCAAAACAGATATACTGCTTTGGATATTGTTGGGGGAATGGTCTTTCAGACAAAATTAGCATCAGACAAATTAGTTGTACCACAGTTGGCTTCTGCAGAGGTGAGGAAGAATAATTATGGGAATGCTATTGTAATAGTGGATTCAATTGTAAGGGGAATGGATAGACATTACTGTGGCCACAAACGAGACTCAAAGATGGCATGTTGCCTCTTAGGTGCTAGATCAAGGGTCAAGAATGTCTCAGAGCACTGCAGGAAATTCTGCAGTGAGAGGGTGAACAGCCAGTGGTTGTGGTACAACACAGGTTAAAAAAAGGGTTGAAGTCCTAAAAGTAAACTATAGGATATTAGGAATCAAGTTAATAACTAGGGCCTCAAAGATAGTGACCTCAGGATTGCCACATGCTAGTCAGTGTAGAAATAGCAGGATATATCTGATGAATATGTGGCTAGGGAATTGGTATGAGGGGGAAAGTTTCAGATTCTTGGGATACTGGGATCTGTTCTGAGAGAAATGAGCAAAAACAGAAGTTGCTGGAAAAGATCAGCAGGTCTGGCAGCATCTGTGAAGAACAAATCAGAGTTAACGGTCGGATCAGGTGACCCTTCCTCAGAACTGATGGTAGCTAGGAAAATGTTGGTTTATATGAAGAAGTTAGGGAGGGGGAAGGGTTAGGGTGTAAATGCTAGGATAAAGGATAGAGCCCAAAGAGAGAGAAGAGCAGTTGGATAGACAAAGGAGTTGATAACGATCTGGCTAGTAGGGCCTAGGCCCGAAACGCCAGCCTTCCTGCTCCTCTGATGCTGCTTGGCCTGCTGTGTTCATCCAGCTCCACACCTTGTTATCTCAGAACTGATATCCTAGTGGGATTATTTGCTAATGTAGTTCAGAAGAGTTTAAGCTAAAATGGCAGAGGGGTGGGGAATTACACAGGGAGACAGAAAAGAGGGAAACAGTGACAAAAACAGATGAAAAAATGGGAAAGAAGCAAAGTAATATTCATAGAACTAAAGGGCAAGAATCAAAAGGTGTCAAAGTGTAAAATAATGCACACGGTACAAACGGTGTTAAAAAGACAAGCCTTAAGGCTTTGTGCCTTAATGCGTGGAGTATTTGTATTAAATTAATTGATGAATTAGTTGCACAAATAGATATAAATGGATATGAAATACTTGGCATTATAGAGATGTGTTCATTGGGTGACCAGGGATGAGAACTGAATATGTGCAGGGTTTTTCAGTTTTTAGGAAGGTAGTGTTTGCTGACACAGAGGCACATACACTCGTTTGAGAATGCACTGTTCCAAGCACTATCTATGTCAAAACGTAGACTTTATGTGTGACATCATATGCACGTGCATTACTGTGCACGTGATTTTAATCTGGGCTTCATCAATGTGGGATGGGTGGAATCCCCTGAAGCCAGGAGGGGAGAGGGCCCAGAAGTTGGGAGTGGGAATCAACAAGGAGACTGTAGGAGCTGAGAGGTCTTTTACTCCTCGGTCTTCGTTCCACACTTCCTCCACAACCCATGCTGTCTTCTCTCCATCCCCTCCCCTCTGGTTCTGTCCTGGATCGCAATCTCACTATCCCTTCCATCCCTGTGCATGTGCAGTGTCAGCAAACACAGCCTTTTAGAAAGGACAGACAAAAGGACGAGGAGGTGTGGTGGTTAAATTGCTGGTTAAAGAGGAAACTTACACTATAGTGAGGAAGCATATTAGCTCCAGTGAAGTAGAATCTGTATGGCTTGAGCTTAAAAACACCAAGGGGCTGAAAACAAAACGGGGTTAGAATCCCACAAACTACAGTACTGATATTGGAGAAGGCATTAAACAGGAAATTAGAGTCCTGAGAAATAAAGATATAGGTGTAATTATGAGTGACTTTTATCTGTATATAGATGAGTAAAGGTGGCCCAACCATGGTTAACAAGGGAAATTAGGGATAGTATTAGATCCAAGGAAAGGCATACAAATTCACCCCAAAAAAGCAGCAGACCTGAGGATTGAAAGCAGTTTAGATTTAAGCAAAACAGGACAGACAGATTGAGTGAGTAAGAGGGGGAAAGTACAGTACGAGAGTAAGCTTGTGGGGAACATACAAACCGATTGTAAAAGTGTCTATCAGTATGTGAAGAAAAAAGATTATTGAAGACAAATGTAGGTTCCTTACTATCAGAAACAGGGAAATTACAATGGGGATCAAAAAGATAGCAGAACAATTTACTACATGCTTTGGTTATGTGTTCACAAAGGGAGATACAAATAATGCTCAAAAATGTTGTGGAACACCAGATCTAGTGAGAGGGAGGAAGCAAGGAGATCAGGATTCGTAAGAAAAGTTGTTGAGGAACTTGGGATTAAAGGCTGCCAAATCGCCAGTGTCCAATAATCTACATCCCAGACTACTTAAGGAAGTGGTCTTAGAAATAATGGATGCGTTGGTGGTCATCTTTCAAGGTTCTATAGACTCGGCAATAGGTCCTATTGTTTGGAGGATAGCTAATAAACTTCGCTAGTGAAAAAAGGAGGCAGAGGGAAAAGAAGAAGTTATGGACTGGTTAGCCTAACATTAGTAGTTGGGAAAATGATATTATAAATGCCATTATAAAAGATTTGTTTGCAGAACTCTTGGAAAATAGTGACAGGACCGGACAGAGTCAGCATGGATTTATAAAAGGGAAATCATGCTTGATAAATCTACTAGACATTTTTGAGGTTGTAATAGTAGAATTGATAGGGGAGAGCCAGTGGATGTGGTTTACTTGGACTTTCAGCCTGTGTTCAATAAGGTCCAACAAAGGAGGTTAACATGTAAAATTAAAGCACATGTGATTGGGGGTAGCGTACTGACATGGATAGACAACTGGTTGGCAGACAGGAAACAAAATGCAGGAATAAATGGGTTTTTTCCCAAGTGGCAGGAAGTGACTAGAGATGTACTGCAGGGTTTGGAACTTGGTTCCCAACTGTTCACAAAACACATTAATGATCTAGATGAAGAAACTAGATGTAAGATTTCCATGTACGCAGATGACACAAAGCTGGCTGGGAGGGTGAGCTGTGAGGAGGGTGCAGAGATGTTTCAGTGTGATTTGGGCAAGTTGAAAGAAGAGGCAAATGCATGGCAGATGAAGTATGAAGTGGATACTGTGTAATGTATGCTACTTTGGTAGCAAAAGCAGGAAAACATTATTATCTGAATGGCAATAGGTCCTGAAAAGGGAAGGTTCAACGAGACCTTGTACATCAGCCACTGAAAGTAAGCACGCAGGTGCAGCAGGAGTGAAGAAGGCAAATGGCATGTTGGCCTTCATAACGAAAGGATTCGAACATAGGGGCAGACGTGTTTTGCAGCAATTGTATAGACTCTTGGTGAAACTAGACCTAGAATACTGTGTCAAGAGACAACAAGGTACAGGGCTGGATGAACACAGTAGGCCAAGCAGCATCATAGGAGCAGAGAGGCTGACGTTTCGGGCCGAGACCCTTCATCAGAAAAGGGGGAGGGGAAGGGGGTTCTGAAATAAATAGGGAGAGAGTGGGAGGCGGATAGAAGATGGATAGAGGAGAGGATAGGTGGAGAGGAAACAAACAGGTCGTAGAGGTGGGGATGGGGCCAGTAAAGGTGAGTGTAGGTGGGGAGTTAGGAAGGGGATAGGTCAGTCCAGGGAGGACGGACAGGTCAAGGGGGCGGGATGAGGTTGGTCGGTAGGAGATGGAGGTGCGGCTTGAGGTGGGAGGAGGGGATAGGTGGGAGGAAGAACAGGTTAGGGAGGCAGGGACGAGCTGGACTGGTTTTGGGATGCGGTGGGGGAGGGGAGATTTTGAAACTTGTGAAATCCACATTGATACCATTGGGCTGCAGGGTTCCCAAGCGGAATATGAGTTGCTGTTCCTGCAACCT
>NC_063350.1:25528592-25554492 GCF_021869965.1 Rhincodon typus | reverse complement strand
GGCCCGAAACGTCAGCCTCTCTGCTCCTATGATGCTGCTTGGCCTGCTGTGTTCATCCAGCCCTGCACCTTGTTGTCTCGGATTCTCCAACATCTGCAGTTCCTACTATCTAGAATACTGTGTGCAGTTTTTATCTCTTTATCTGACCAAAGATGTTCTGGCTATGCAGGGACTGCAACAAAAGTTTATCAGATTAATTCCTGAGAAAGGAGGACTGAAAACTGAAGAGAGACTGGATACATTAGAACTTTATTGACTGGATTTTCGAAGAATGATGGAGGGGAAGAGGTGAGATCTCATAAAAACTTATAACATTCTAACAAGACTAGATAGGATAAACACAGGAAAGATGCTCTTGATGACCAGGGAGTCCTTAACCAGGAGTCACAGTCTAAGGATACAATGTAGACCATTTAGGACTGAAGTGAAGAGAAATTTCTTCACACGGCTGGTTGTGAGCCTGTGGAATTCTTTGCCGTGAAAAGTGATTGAGACAAACAAAAAAAAAAAGGATTAGACTCAGTTCTTAGGACTAATATGATCAGAGGATATGGGGAGAAGGTGGGAACAGGATACTGAGTTAGATGATCGGCCATGATCCTATTGAATGGTGGAGCAGGTTCAAAGGATCAAATGGTTTACTCCTTACTCTTTTTTTTTTAATTTCCATGTTTATATACTGACAATCTGAAGGGGAAAAACAATATATAAACTTATTTCCTTTCAAGGTGATATTATCATGAAATTTCCAGGTTCAGTACATGGATTTTTGTTCAGTTAAATATTTTCATTAGTAACATGCATTGAAAGAGTCAATGTGCGATCAGTTTCAGTGATATGAATCAAAGAGGAATACTGTAAAGCCACTGTACTGGAAATGATGAATGGAGCATGAAGTTGTGAGGCTGTTCAAGATACTATTCCCTTTATATCTCTGAAAGAAACATTTGATGCAACATCCTTCCTTGTCATGTTTATTGCATATATTTTACTAATCTCAGTGCATTATTTTCAATAATCTCGCAAATTCTGTAATAAATGCATACTCACAAATCCAACCTATAAAATTATTTACAATATATAGGAAGGTGAGTGTACTGTAGCCAAGTCTGTGGAGGACACAAAGATACATGGGGAGGCATGTGGTGGGGATAGTACAATGAGGCTGAAGACAGTATAGACGGTTAAGTGAATTGACAAAGATTTGGCAGATGGAAAATGCAAGGTTATGCAGTTTGCCAGGAAGAACAACAAGATGTACATTTAAATAGAAAAAGGCTGCAGAAAGCTTCGGAACAGAGAGATTTGGAAGTCTTTGACCGTGAATCAGAGAAAGCTAGGATCCGCATAATCTGCAAGTTTGCATAGTTCAGTAGGTAATGGGGAGTCAAATGGAATGTTGGCCTTTACTTCAAAGGGAATGGAATGTAAAACTAAGGAGCTTTTGCGAGACCTATATAAGGTGCTCATCCAACCAAACTGCAGCAGGAATACTAAGAGTTTTGGGCCCCGTATCTAAGAAATGATAAACTGGCATTGGAGGCAGTTCAAAGAAGATTCATGAGGTTGATACCAAATATGGAGGGATTATTTTATGACAGCAGGTGGACTATGTTGGAATACATTCATCGGATTTTATAAGGTGACCTTATTAAAGCATACAAGATTCTTAGGGGACTTGAAGGGGTAGATTTGGAAAGGGTGTTTCCCCATAGGGGAGAGTCTAGGAACAAAGGGCGTAATTTCACAATAAGGGGTCACACATTTAAGACAGAGATGAAGAGGAATTTAATAAAACAAAAAAATTGTGGATTCTGGAGATCTTCAGACAGAGTAAATCTGTGGAATTCTTCACTGTAGAGGACTGAAGATGCTAGTTTGTTAAGTTTGTTCAAGGCTGAGCTCAAGAAATTTTCAATCAGCAAAGGAATCAAGAGTTATAGAGAATATAGATAAATATATTCCAACATAGAGAAAAGGCAGGAATTGGAGTTGAGGATTATCAGATCAGCCATGATCCTGAATGGCAGAACAGATTCAAGGGGCTGAATAGCCTACTCCTCTTCCAATGTCATTGAAAAGCAGAGTAGACTCGATAGGCTGAGTGGACTATTTCCACTCCTAAATCTTATAGTCTTATGGTCTACCACTGCTCATCCTGATAGGCAACTTAGCATAGAAATTCATAGCATTTCACATTGTTCAATGGCTTAGCAACACAATAAATGCAACCATTCCTGACACAATGACTAGGATTTTCAATTCATTCAGAGTCCTGAAACAAGTAGTGTCTGACAATAGATCACAGTTCACTAGCAAACATGTTCAAGAAATGTGCACGAAGTAAGGAGTGACTCATGTCACAGCATCATTACATCATCAATCAATGGCCATTTAGTGTCGAGCAACAAAACAAGGTTTTTGCATTGTAGTGGCTACAATGAATAACTCATCTCCTGACTCCGCAAAGCCTGTGCACCATCTCCATGGTCCAAGTCAGGAGTGTGGTGGAATACTCCCCACTTGCATGGTTGAGTGCAGCTCCAACAACACTCAAGGAGCTTGACACTATCCAGGACAGAACAGTCCATTTGATTGGCACAACATCTGCAATCATGCAGTCACTCCACCACTGATGCTTAGTAGCTGCAGTGTGTACTGTCTACAAGATGCATTGCAGAAATTCACCAAAGATCGTCAGAGAGCACTTTCCAAACCCACGACCATTAGCATCTAGAAAGACAAGGACAGCAGATATAGGGGAATTCCATCACTTCCAAGCCATTCACCACCATTATTTGGAAATATATTGCTATTCCTTCATTGTCACTGGATTAAAATCCTGGAATTCCCTCCCTAATGGCATTGTGAATATACCTTCAGCAAAGACTGCAATTGTTCAAGAAGGCACCTTCTAAAGGTTATATAGGGATGCACAATAAATGCTGGCCCAGCCAGTGAGGCCTGCATCCCATGAGTGAAATTTTTAAAAGAATTACTACATTTTTGTGCAAGGGAGAACAGATGACCATCCATAGCACAAATAGGAAGACAAGTGCGAATGACCTTGCCAGCAATTAATTTTCTAACCATCTTGAGACATAGAACATAGAACAGTACAGCACAGGAACTGGCCCTTTGGCCCATGATGTTGTATCGAACATGACACCAAATTAAATTAATACCTTTTACCTGCTGTTGGTTGATATCTGTCTATACCTTGCATATTCATGTGCTTATCTAAAGGTCCCTTAAATGTCCCTATCTTATGTGCCTCCACCACTATCCCTGGCAGCACATTCCAGACTCCTACCACTCTCTGTGTAAAAGAACTTGCCCATTACATCTCCTTCGAACTAGCCCCTCTCATGTTAAATGCATGCCCCCCCCCCTAGTATTACACATTTCAACTCTGGGAAAAAGATTCTGACCATCAACCCTATCTATGCATCTCGTAATTTTATAGACTTCTATCAAGTCTCTCCTCAGCATCTGCTGCTCAAGAGAAAACAGCCCGAGATTTTTTCTACCCTCTCCTTATGGCTCGTACCCTCAAATTCTGGTAAACCTCTTCTGCACCCTCTCCAAAGCCTCCACATCCCTCCTGTAAAGTAGCAACCAGAATTAAACGCAATACTCTAAGTGCAGCCTAACCAAAGTCCTAGAAAGCTGCAACATGACATCCTGACTCCCGACAAATAAAAGCAAGCATGCCATATGCCTTCTTTACCACCCTATCTACCTGTGTGGCCACTTTCAGGGAGCTGTGGACTTGAACCCCAAGATCCTTCTCTACATCATTACTGTTCAAGTCCTGCCATTAACTGTATACTTTTCCTTAACATTTGATCTCCCAAAATGCATCACCTCACACTTAGTTGGATTAAACTCCAACTGCCATTTCTCCATCTACGTCTGCAACTGGTCTATATTGATTCTATCCTTTGATACATTCTGATTCTGAAAGACAGAGGAGAATGAAAGACACGCAATGAGCAAACGGGTAAAGAACTACCAAAACTGCACACTGGACAGAGCGTGAGTATTAGAAATACAAATACAAATATTTAGATACCAGGAAAGGTTTTTAAAATATGCAGCCAGCCCAAATCATATGAAGTCATCACTAATCATGGTGCTACATTGTGAAGGAACTAAAAGTCAGCTCAACCGAATGTACGACACACTAGTCATGCCCAAAGAGAGTAAAGCTGAAAACCCTGACAGTAAAGTTGTACAGCAATGTTGAATGACAACAACCAGCAGCAAAACCCAGTGTTTTCAAAGAGGAATAGCAAAGAACAATGCATACCTCTACAGATGACTATACCATTATCAGATCAAGATGAGCTAACAGACATGTAAAGTGTTACATTGAAGTCTGAATTGTTAATCTTTTAAACTTTCCTTTTATATGTTTGCATAAATATCAAATTAACAATACGTGTCTATCTTCAACCATGTATATCTGTTATGAAGAAGAGACACTGGACTTGAAACATTAACTCTGTTTTCTCTCTAAAGATGCTGCCAGATTTGCTGAGTTTCACCAGCATGTTCAGTTCTTGTTTTAGGTCTCCAGCATCCGCAGTTCTTTGATTTATTATATCTGTTTGGGATTTTTTTCTATTCTTGGAATTAGAAGGATATTCTGTCATGTCTCACAGTCAGCATGTCAGTATACCTTTCATAGATATAGTCATAAGATAAACACAGGGTGTAAAAGTCTCAGGATCTATCTTAACTGCAGCTACAGGAAGAATGACGGACTGGTGGAAGCACGCTATTCTTTGTAACCGAATAGCTTAATATCAGCCCCAGCACTGAAGTGGCTTTAAATAGAATATTTGTACCTATTAGTAATAACCATCTGTAGATCTCTTGATGCAGCATTATATACTTCCCAGATTTTTACGTTATACTGGATGACGTAAGCACTGCTGCATTTGGCAAACATACCCCACAGGAGGTAAAACACAGATCATCAACTAAGGGCTGTATGGGTTCAAACCAGTTAGCAAAAGTTAATGGCAATCTGGATCCTGGATGCATGAATTCAAGTCAAGCTTAGCCATTTTAAAAAAAATTCTTTTTTTAAAGTTTCAGCTTTTCATCTTGTATTCATCAGAACTGAAATGCAAGAAAGCAACTTTAGAAATGAAACAATGTTTACAGTATGATACAAGGGTGCTGGTTGGTTCTGCTATGGTTGTCATGGCAATGCAGCAGGAATGTTTACTGTCAATCCTAGTTAGCAGATTCAATTCAAACCGGACAAGTTAATTTGGATTGGTCAGGGCATTATCATCATGATGCAGCAAGAGTTCACTCTCTCCATAGGCCCTTTCTCATTGAAAGTAGCACAATGGATGGATACATTCCTTTTTTCTACAAGAATTGGCTTTCTTGTATTTGTATCTTGATGAGTGCAAGGTGAAAAGCTTTGACTTCATATCTATTTTGTCAGTGTTTAAGCTCTGCACCTTTGAACAATCATTTTAAAGTTTACCGCTGAGTCAAAGATGAGCAGGCATGATCTTTCTGACCCTTTAACAATACAATGCACCTTTTCTTTCCAAGTTATCCCCTTTGCATATATTTTATAATAATTCACATAAAAATTGCATATTTTACTTATCTCTTCCCATTACTTAATTACTTCACTAGTGATCATCTTCCCCTGGCCCCCATGCAATGGTATAATTCCTATCAGCTTCAGGTGGACTTCTGTTGACAAATACAATTAAAGGAGCTGATATTTATTTGAATTCATTCTGTAAGGGCTGGTTTGCTCACTATCTGGATTGACTGCTGAAACTTTCATTTCTGCCCAAGCTAAATTCACACAGCTTTTGGGTCTTCTGTCCTTTTGATGTTGGGATGGCAGTGACACTGGCAAGACTACATTTGTTGTCCATCTCTATTCAAAATTCAATCCATTGATTGGCTGCTATCTTTATTGTTATATTTCTTGTGATGGTGGTATTCCCACCACTAGCTCGGAAATTCCTGAATAGTGACCCATCAAAATTGAAAGCACAGTAATATATACTTAAGTTTGCATGATCTCCATTGAATTATTTTATAAACTTCTCATTGTCACCCACAAGACTCCTGGGCTGATAGACCATGTCAGCTCTCCAGTTTTACTGTCTTCCCTTTCAGCCAAAAATGCCTTTATCTCTTCATGTAAGCTTTATGCTTCACACGCTTTGTTTGATTTCACTCATCGTGTCTCCAATTGGAGATGACATGAGTGAAGCCCAGTTGAACAAATCAGGCTGATAGTGTTGATCCCTTGTTTCATACCATGCTTGTGCTTTCCCATTGACTTCAATATAAAGAAAAATTGGACACGTTAGGCATTTGATTTATTTGCTACTGGCCTTGTGTAAAAGCATTTCCATCATATTATTCATTCCTTCTTCCATTTAATTGTAATCCTCCTTTCCACTTAAGCACTATACAGGCCATTTCCTTTCTTTCCCAGCTTGATTTTTTTTAACACCTCTACTCTTTGCTCTTTGGTTTCTTTTTACAATTCTGGTCTATTTACAGTTTTTTTTCCAGTTCTGATGTAGCCAGCAAACGTGAAACATTATCTGCATGTTCATGATTTAGTTTTTACAACAGTTGTTGAAACTGTTTTCAGGTCATGAGCCTAATCACTAAACCAATAAGTGCCTGCCTTTAGGTTCTCAAACAATTAGGAAGAATTTCTCATTAAAAGGACTGGAGTATGTTTACGAGAAGCTGTCTGAAAGTTTTATTAGATCTCTGCAACTGCAAGAAAAGTGATTAGACCTGGGAAGGCTACGCTTCAATCTCCCGCTCCTATCTGGTGTTCACTTGAGGCAGCTGAGGGGCTGCAGTGAGGTCAGTTCTCTCAAGGACAGGAGATGGAAGGCATCTTCTTCAATCAAATAGACAAGGGTGAGATTAGCCATGGAGGTGAGCAACAGCAGTGTGGTTCCTGTGACCTGGATTGAGTGCATCAAGGGTAACCAGGATGGCAGGTGAGTGTCATTACTATATCAGGTACCAACGCTCTCACTCTGAATTGCATAGCATTCACAGGCACCACATGTCTCAGAAAAACACACCTTGTAGCTTAACTCCTTCATCTCTCTACAGACACCTCACGTCCCCATCTGAACATCCAACATTCAAAATGATCCTCAACCTACAACTACCCTCTCCAACCCATGCCTCACAATCACCACACACAAATGTTGTCCTTCACACCTTTGAGCACAAACCCAATTTGCTATTATCTATCCTTATTAGGTAAGAGATCACCCAGATAGAGTCAGATGGATCCTCCAGTATCTTGAAGACAATTAGCAATGCATGCTTGCCTTGTCTACTAGGAAAGAGGTCTTGCATCAAAAGGATGAAGATGTCAACAGAAACCTGGTGTGAGAGCATAAACTCATTGAAAACTTGTCTTCTGTTAATATAAACTGTGTTCAGTGTCCGACCTCTGTACATTTTCATCTCAGTAGCCAACTCCTCTGATCTGTGCAGGAACACATTACAGGAGAAAGACTCCTGCTAGGCCCCTATTCAGGCATGTTATGATACACCTGGCAGGTGGGACCTGAACCTAGATCTTTTGGCTCAGAGATACAGACATTACCACTGCACCAGAAGACCCAGCTGATGAGATTCATTATGTGTTTAATATTGGTTTTCAGTAAGTAATGTTTCGGATGTCATTTTTTTATATCTTTGTGCTTATTTCATGATAGTTACTAAAGTGTTAATGAGCTCAACATCACTTCTGAACCATAGCATCAATAGAAATACAAAAAATGACCTGTCCAATATTGCTTCATGACTAGCTGCCCCAAATACCAATTACCAGCTGCTATTGACAGCTAAGGGAACTTGAGTCTGAAAAATGCTGCTGTATTTGTTTACATACTTTGAACTAATTCATTGCAACTTTTAATTTGCTCTTGATGTTGGCAATGCTGGCAAGATAATATTTAATGACCATCCTTCACTCTCTTGAGGACATTAAGAGATAACCACACAGTGTGGGATTCAGATATATTGTAGGCCAACCCTGGCAAGTGACATTGGTAAGCTTGGTGAAGCTTGGGTATTTGCAAAACAGTCTGGAAGTTTTCAAAACCCATATTTTCCTGATGTCAACTCACAGATTGCCAAATTTATATAATTCAATTTCACAACTGTTGATTTTTACTTCTAACCTCTGACAAATTATACATAAAACATAAATTGTTGTTTTCAACTCATGAACTCCAAATTAGCAAAGCTGAATTTCAATTAAACGTAAGTAATTAGTAACTGACAGACCAAAATATTCATTTGTCAGTGAAGATCTCCCTTGGGAATACAGTCAGGAAATAAAAGGACCGTGTAATTGGAATGCCTCCCCAACCTGGCATTCAAATTTTATTACAACTAATGAATGTTTTTGAGGTAGATGGCCTTCTTTTTCTCATCTACATGTTGTCCCTTGGAACTTAGTCTGAATACACATTATCAGATTCTATGTGTAAGCAGATGACACTCTCTCTCACGAGTATTTTTCAAGCCCTCTACTGCCTCTGATTTGTTATTCAGTGTTTCTCTGTTGTCTGGTTTCCTCTGGTAAAATTTTGCGAAGACTCAAGTCATTGTTTTCACCCCAGCCGCAATCTCTATTACCAAATAAATCATCAATTCCATTCTCCTTGCTCCCAATCAAAAGAGGTTTGCCACCTTGTCATCATTATTGTTCCAGCCATTCTTCAAAAAGACCAATGTCTGGATTTTCATCCCCACGGCAGGTGGTAGGAGTCGGAAAAATTCCCAGCTCAATCTGCATCTCTCAGGAGAAAGTACCAGAAAAGGTAAGAACCTAATTGTTAGGATATGGTTGTAGTCCACCGTCAGAATAACCAACCTGAGAAAGAAGCTGAAGACGGAAGCAGGGGCTGTTAGGTGTAAAGATATGCTGTTTTAAAGGCTGCAAGATTTTGGTCCAGTCATAACGTAAAAATCTAAGGCATTCTAAGACACTCGCCCCACACATTCCCCATGATCCATCCATGCCATCCTGCCCCTCCACTGAAAGTCTAAATTGAAGGTGTAACTGATTAACTTCAGCTGTACATGAAGAGTGTAGCAACACACATTGCTATGTACAATTGTACAACACTGGCAATTATATATTAAGACAAATTAATAAATATTGAATTTGCTATTGTGATCATTGTGGGAACACAACAGCGATTAAATTAGTGGAAAGGTAGTAATGGATAGTTCACCTCTGCAAGCAAACATATAAACAGAAAAGCATCTTGAAGAGGATGGAGGCAATAAAATGACCAAAGCTCCTGTAAATTATAAGGGGTCAGCAAGCATTTTAATGCTACCAATATCTGTCATTATCAAGACACTCCCATAAAAAAAATCTCACGAATACAATCTTAAAACTTTTTTGGATTTCATGGGGTCAGCATTGTTGTGAGAACTGAAGATTTTGGAAGTGTGTAAGGAACACACCTGTTTGATGCATATCAACAATGTGAAATATTTGGTTGGCTTGTAACTATCAAAAATGACATGTTGAAATAGTTCATAGGAACTCTGACCTTGAGATGTGATATTATTTTTGATCATTCAGTGATGACAATTCATGGAGTAAATATTTTTTCACCACCACTGGTTTTGAATACATGAATAGAGAGGTATAAGAAAGGCATAATGCCTTTATTTCTTGCTGTGCAGCTGTATGTCGAATGACATAACAATTATTTTATCTCCCTAAGCATTTGATCAGATCTCCAGGTGTGAACAAGGATGAGGGTATTGTGAGTTTCAAGCAGGGAACATGTAGTGTTATTAATACCCCGGTGTTTTTAAAATAGAGACCTGGAGAGAAGGCCAGGTTTCTGTGAGTTAAAATAAGTGGGCTGTGGGCAAAACTTTTTTTTTTGCTCTTGATCGATGTAAAGATTGAGGAGCAAAATTGGGCTTATGTGGATATCATCCAAGCATGATGATTTCATTGATCTTTGAACTCATTGTTGTTAGATCTGACAGTCCATTTTCATTACAATGTTCACCATTCATTATTTGACTTTAATATCCGAAACTCTCAGAGTAAAAATATTTTTTAAAGGACACTACAGCGATGGATAAAATGGCTACTGTGATCGGCCAGGAAGCGTGGGCAACTGTAATGTTCAGAAATAATGCATCTTGTAAAATAACGTTCCCTTTTTGATTTCAAGGTTTATTTTGGGGTATCAACTTCCGAACTAAAATCTCTCAAATTATTCTTGCATCATGTTTATTCAAAACTTGCTTTGAATAAGACTTTTACTTGTGTCCGTGTTACAAGGCTTGTCTGAGAGCTGGAAGAAAAACAGTTATTAGTTCTCTCGTTCCGGTCTCCAAGGAGTTGATCAGACTACTTTGTCCTGAGCTAGCTACCTATCATCTTGTGCCACAATTACTCATGCCCTGCTCAATTCTTGTTGCCTGCATGATCACCTCCAGATAGGCTGAACCTGCCCTCTCAAGACTCATCAATTGGGTAAATGTTTTTTGGCTATCGTCATCAAGTATTTTTGATCATCTTACATTGCTAGTTCTCTGTTACCGAGCTCTCACACAACTATTAAGATAATAATTTCATCTCTGCCAATTTCTCATTTTCCAAGCAGGCAGGTCATCTGGCACATTCATTACACATTTAACAACCACTTCAACCTTATTGATTTAATATTTAATCTTATCTGGAGCATCAGATCAAAGGTTTTCATCAATTCAGTTCTTTAACAGTAGCATAGTTACACCACATTAATCATGTACAGGCTTGGAATCAGGATAGCCAAACCTCAGCAGTTAAAGATCGCTTAAACTTTGATTACTGTAAACAAACATCATGCCAGTCCTTGAAAGTTAAGAGGATGAATTGAACTCCGCATTCCAGATGAAATATGTTCCATATGCCCCTCCCCTCCTCTTTTTCAGAAATGTGTTCCTTTTTCTCAGTCATTTGTCATTTATGTACACCATTTACCCCTTCACCAAGTGTTATACTGTACATAGAGGCAATGGGAAAAGGCAGGGTGATGGCTCACACAAGCCACATGGGATACACAAACCAATTGCATCAAAATCATCATTTTGATTAAGAGGCCTTGTATCTCAGTGAGGCATTAAGAAATGTGCATTTTTTTGTTTTACTCACACTTGCATGACAGATATCCAATGAAGGCCAGCAAAAGTCATATTGTTTTCCATGCCTGTGGAAATTCACACAATATAAAGCTCAAGGCTACAAATATCTTTTATCAACAAATAAAGTCACCATAGTCCCAGAGGACCATAGGACTGTGGGTCACCACACTGCAGGCAAAGGGCAAGGCTGAGAAAGTAGGACCTTCATGGTATCCTCAGCTGGTATGGAAATTGAAAATGTTCTGTTGGTATCACCCTGCATTGCAAACCCGTCATTCTGCCAACTGAGCTAACCAAACCCCTTGGGCAACGTCCAGCACTTTTGTGACCACAGGCAACAAATCCTGCAGGTACATGCCCACTGTCTAGGGAGTTGTCACGATGTTTACATTCTGCATAACTCCCAGGTTCCTGAAATATACCCGCCCCTATATCATCTTCAGGGCTGACTCTTGGCTGACAAGGGATACCCTCTGAGGATATGCTTAATGACCCCAAAGCATCTTCAAATTGATGCTGAACAGTAATACACAGCTCCCCATGCATACACCATGGCCATCAATGAACAGACAGTTGGTCTGCTGCAGCTGTGCTACCGCTGTCTGGATCACTCAAGAGAAGCAATCTAGTACTTGGCTCACGGGATCTCTGAATTAGTGATTATTTGCACTTCCTGCCCAACTTACCTCAATGATGCAGTGAGTACTTAGGTGGCTGGTGCGCAGGTGACTGTCATACAAAGTACAGTCTTTGTGTCAATTGAAATGCTATACAGAAGGGTGACACCTATGCACACAATCTTCAATCTTTCTTTCTCCTATTACTGCAGCTCAGTAGCTGCAGATGAAGATGAAAAGACTGTTTTGCTGTCTTGCCCAAGATGACTTTAGCAAGTGTGCTTTGGTCTGGGGCCTTGAGGACTGTAGGACACTGTTGTTGGGGGTGAACATCTGCACAAGTGATCAGCCTGACCTGATGGAGGCATTTGGGTTCCTGGCAGAGGGTAGGTTATACAGTAAGGCACCTTTGGAATATCCTGAGTTGACAATTTCTGGCTGTTGGTCCTCCTATCTGTCAGCGCACAATAGAACATTAGGTCTCCTCCTTTGATGGTATAGGTCACCTAGAGTGAAATCAAGGTCTCTCCATCCCCTCTCTCCTAACCAATGAGCAAATGCAGGCATCCATGAAGTGAAGATCCCAATACATACCCTGTGATACTAACTGTTCTGCTAAATGTGGGTCTCCTGTACCATCACCTGTTCTACGGAGGCTGTTATGCCTCCAGATTCTGAAGTCACAATATCTAACAGAACATGAGAAGACTCCTCTGCTCTCAGCTGTCCCCTTGTGCTTCTCTGTCAGTTCATTAATGACTGAGTCTCATCATCTGTACTGGGCTCAGCAGGAACCTATTATCCCCTTCAGGTACCTGAGACCTCTTCATCCTCCAGCTGCAGGTCCGAGGCAGCACTGGAGGGCAGTGAGAACAGCCTTGATGGTACATCCTGTGAGACTGGTGACTGTTCCTCCTCAGAGGTATTGGTTTGAGGCATTGGTAGGAAAAAGCATGGGTCTGGGACTCTTGTTTTGGTCCTAGCTTGGGAATGGGATCTGGAGGCTGGATCTAAAACATAAACATTTGCTAGTGTGGTGAGCCAGCACTTTACCCATGGCTTCATTAAGATGTGCAGTGGGAAGGGGCAGATTGGAGGCTTTCTCATTAGATGTCTATAGTTATACAATCTCCTCTTCAGCACAGATGTGTTCCCTGTGGTCAGCAGCCAGCTCCTTGAAGGGGTTTAGGAACCTTACATCAGGCATCCCAACCCCTCAAGCTTGCCCATTAGTGTTTGCACAGGTTGTGCATGTTCTTCTCCCCTCAGAAGCAGAGAATAATTAAGGTACATCAGCATGGCTACATGAGCCTGCATTAATGGGTCCGGATAGAAATGTCAATCCCCAGAGCTTTGCTTGTTCATGTGCATTAATTGTACAGGGGAAGTTAGGATCTTAAACGGATCTGAATGAAAGATGGTTCAGTATCATCATAGAGCTCTAGTGGACGCAAATCAATAAGACATTGTACAATGTGTATGCCTGAGAGGTGATCATCCCAAAACCATGTTTTTATGATTTTATCCTTGTCACATGCAAGACTTCGGTGAAGAGCTAGCAGATGTATACATTCTCCTAGCTGTGGTGAAAGGTTAGTGAGTTACTGGTGTGTGAGGGTTGAGTGTTGTAGCTCTAACATTTCATGTGAGAATCCCAGCAGACATGTGAGAGTCTGTACCACTGTGATGCAAGTAGGGCTAAATTGGTAGCTGCAATAAAGTGACAGACATTAGGTGCACATGAGACATCTGACAGAGACACCTGGCACTCTATCTCCTGTTTGAGAGCTCTTTACAGTGACAACCCTATCTCATGTGCTTTGAATAGACAGTGCTACATACTGTGGTGGAATGCAACAGATCATACAGCCTCCTACAGCATTGGAACTAGGTTATTTATTAACTAGGTTATAGGGGAGGCAATGGCCTAGTGGTATTATTGCTGGACTGTTAATCCAGAGACTCAGATAATGTTCTGGCGACCTGGGTTCAAATCCCACCATGGCAGATGGTGGAAATTGAATTCAATAAATATCTGGAATTAAGAATCTAATGATGACTGTGAATCCATTGTCAATTGTTGGAAAAACCCATCTGGCTCACTAATGCCTTTTAGGGAAGAAAACTGCCATCCTTACCTGGTCTGGCCTACCTGTGACTCCAGACCCACAGCAATGTGGTTGACTCTTAACTGCTCTCTGGGCAATTAGGAATGGGCAATAAATGCTGCCTAGCCAGTGACACCCTCATCCCATGAATGAATAAAGAAAGTAAAATTGAGCTGCCTATTATAATGACCTCTGCAACTACCTCTGTCCAAGATGCCTTTGTCAGCCTCTTGATATGATCCCCAGGGAAAAGTATTTTCATTCTCTCCTGGACAGCCTTCAGGAGAACCTCTGGAGAGGGGCTTCACAGAATGATGGTGTAGCTTTTTTCTGAGTGCCTGACATTTTTGGGGGTGGGTAACGTTGATGTGCAGAGGTTGTGATGCTCCTGGATTGGAGAGATTGAAATGCTGTCTGATTGACTTTTTAAATATGGAGCATTTTTACCTGCTCATCAATTTATAATAAGTTGAGAAAAATATAATCACCGAAGAAAATCTAGCAAAAGTAGCTCCCACTTTTAGGCCCACTTCCACACTTAGCCTCAAAGAAAATGAGATTCCATGACTGTTTTAAAATTCTGGCCCACCTCCTGCCCTGACTCTGTTAAAATTGTGGAGGAATAAGATGCAGGTCAGGGGTCCTAGCCGCATGGTCCTGACTCAAACCTGTCCACACCCTTAAAATGTACTGCTGAAAACTGAAAAGCCTGGGAATAGGGCTCAGAATCATGGGATTGGGACCTGCCCATCATTTTAAAGAGTTTCTGAGTTATCCAGACTCAGTGAACTCTAGGCCTATATCATAGCCATACTGGTCTCAGTGATATATGACATGTATATATGTATGAACATATCTTTCTGGAAAAAGCTATCATTAATCCTCTCAGCAGGATTTTTGAAATGATCAGAATATGTTCAGATGAAGTTTGTGGTAGCAAACTTCATTCTGTGTTTCACTATCACGGGTAGATTGTAAGTAAAAGGTAAAGTTGCCACAGTTCTATTGGACCATAGGGCTGCTTTCTCATTAGAGAGAGATGACTGATAGTGATTTAACCTGATGGTCAGCAAGAGGAGAGGTTGAAAAGGAGAGTCCTCACTGATAACCTCAGCTGATGCAGGAATTGAACTCGTGCTGTTTGTTATCACTCCACATCGCAAACCAGCTGTCCAGCCAACTGAGATAAAACAAAAATTGAAAATTGTGGCTGTATTATTACTTCCATGACATAAATCCAACCAGTGAATCAACATATGTCCAAAACAATTAATCATTTATTATTTTAATTACCTGGATACTAGAAAAATAGCAGACATAATTTTAGCATATGCAAACATAAAAGAACCGTAAGGTCGAGGATAAAAATATACTTGGACCAACAGTACAGTGGCAAAACAAAGTGGCACATATTGATTCAAAGTGTGAAGTGGATGAAATTGAGTGTACACTGAACTTTATAGGTTGTGGAATCTCATTTCCTACCTGTCAAGAATGTACTTAACTCTACAGCCTCACTCACGCAGATTTAATTCTGGCTAGAAGGTTACAATGAGTATAAAATGGGAAACACAAGTCCTGCTGCTTTGTGTCAGCACTGGGAAATTTCATCAAAAATATTTACAGTTAAAAATGTTTTCCTGTAACTAGCTCCACTGAGCTTGAATTTCAAGAATGATATTTACCCACTGTTTAAAGCAGACATTACATATCCATACATATTTGAAGATTCTAAGTGGCAGGGAAAAAAAGAAGAGTCTGGTGAGAAAAGGAAGGAAACACCATATATTAGCAACATCATTAACCAACATTCAGAGGTCAGCCAAATGCAGCACTGATAAACATGCTGCATATCATGTTGTCAAGTTATTTATTAAATTTTTAGAGTAAGTAGTCTCAGGGGACATATAATCAATAAATCTGTAGACTTTTTATATGTTAGCTGAAAATAATGTTCACTATGTTGGTATATGCTGTGTGAATAGTCTTAAATTAATTGTTCATGTTTACCATGACATCTGGATAAAATGTTTTACTGAAAGACATTTCAAACCATGGAATACAATAGTTATGCTTATTTTTGAAATAATACCGCGTCTCTTTTATTACCCATACAGTAAAAATAGTAAATGACAATGTCTGACTTGTCATGTATATCTCAAATGGAGTTCCAGTATATTAATTCCTAGGGATTGCTGGTCTTTTACTGATTTTTCACCTGGTGAAAATTGTTCTTGTGGATTCATAGCTTTGCCTTTGATTTTTACTCCTATCTATTCAGATGCACAGCTTTGAAGAATGACTTCACATATTTGAAAAGAAAACAAGATCAAACCAGAAATATTGCTTGGGATTGTTTTATTCAGGCACTGTTTCAGTAAGGCACAAGTTCTGCATGGCCCTCCAACACTATTTTAACTTTGTTTTTGACCAGATGTCTTTGAATGTCACAACAGAACTCTCAATGGCATGAGAAACCCATGACAGAAACATCATTGATCAATACTGCTGCAGCATTCAAAGAGGCTGAGATGGATTTAAAAGGCTGAAGCATTGCTGGTATTTGCAGAGGCTGATACAAGCCACTGACTGTCTGATTGAAAAGGGAGAGGACTACAGAGCTCTCTTCCTCCAAAGGAATAACCTAGGAGCATTACTGTTGCTTACAGGACTCCCCTAGTCCTGCATGTAATCATGTTTGCGGCAGTGTGGCAGAGATTGGAAGAAAATCCTGGGGCCTGTAAGCCACAGCCCCATCCACATCTCCTGCACCCAAGCACTATTTAGATGCAGCAGGTAGAGAAGGAGAAGTCAAATGAATGCAATGTGTTTCAAGCTTTACGGGGTCTCACCGCTTACATTTCTTTTCATGAAATTCCAGTCATTGCATGAAGCAAATTTTCTGTGGGTGAAATAACTGAACGCCATTCATTTTTGAACAATCATTAAAGTTAATCAGAAAAGTCAGCTGCTTATGATTTAATGAAGCTTCTATGTTATCTGGTGCATTAAATATACTTCAGTTGGCAAAACATTTTATCTCCCTTTGTAACATTTAACTTTCCTGACTCATCAGTACCTTCTGTTGCTCCATTTTACAAATGTGTTCACCAGCAGAAATATCAATGCTCCCACGCAACTCCTCAAATAGCTGATAATTTCGAGAGCTTTAAAACCTCAGCTCGTTAGACATTAAATTGTTGGAATCTACTTAGATCGTTTTTACTTATTAACATATGAAAAAAATATGCTGCTTAAATTTCAATCTTTGCCATACACAATTTCCCTAATGATGGTGTAGTTTCAACCAATGATGACAATTATAGGAACAGAAATTGCAGCCAGATAGAAAGAACCTACAAAATTTACATATGATGTCAACATTTTTAATGGATACTGTAGCACCATTATATTCCTTAGGATATTCCCTGATGCAGTATAGAATGAGACAGCAGCATCTCTCCAATTCTGGCAAAGTTTGTTGAATGATATAACTGTTTATATTTAAGACAAGTATAACTAATACACGTATTTTCTAAAACAGTACCATTCTTAGAGTATTCCCCAAAACCTTCAGCGCAATCAATATTGGAGCTACCAAGCCACTCTTGGTGATGCACATTGTTGATCCCGAGTATATTCTGTACCTGTGCCACCCTCATGGTTTATTCCAATTGACCTTCAACATGGAGAAGCACTGATCTACCAACGAGGGGTTTGATGATTTGTGGTAATCAGCAGGAGGTTTCCTTGCTCATGTTTGACATGAAGACATGAGATCTCATGGATCCAAAGTCAATGCTGAGGACTATCAGGATAACATTGTTCCCACTACATACCACTGTGCCACCCCCACCTCTCGCCTGTGACATTCTTTGCAAGGTAGGATTTCACAAATATGACTAAGTCAGGTTGTTGCTTATCTTGGTTATGGTACACCTCTCACAATTTTGTACTAGTTCCCACATCTTAGTAAGAAAGATTTTGTAGAGTTGACAGGGTTGCATTTGACATGATCATTTCCAGTTTCTATGTCGATGCTGGGTGATCTGTCGGATTTATTTTCTTAGACTTTTAATCAGTTGGAAACAGCCATGTGACTTGCTAGGCTATTTCTGAGGGCAGTTAAGAGTCAACCACATAGTTGGTCTGGAGTCACAAGTATCCAGGTCAGGTAAGGACTGCAGTTCTTCTTGCCTGAAGGATTTTGGTGAACCCCTGAATTTTTACAACAGTCATCAATGGTTTCATGGCCACCATTAGACTTTTAACTCCAGAATTTAAAAAAAAATCACCAGCCATCTTGGGATTTGAACCTATAACCCCAGAACATTAGGCTGGGATGTCTGTCCAGTGATATTACTGTACTATCATACCACCAGCTCTCTTCAACAAGCAATCCTCACTCTTCTCCTTACACTCTCCCATGTAATTGTGGATATTTTCAGTATGACCAGTTGTAAAATTAGACTTTGCTTTATCTGATCTGTACTTCAAAAGCTTCAAAGCAAAGTTTAAATCTTGAATATAGTTAGTAGACGATGTTATCTTGTTTAATATCCAGAACTGTGGTTTTAATGGTAAAATCATCAAATTGTAGAACTTTTAAAGTAAATAAAAAGGCCACTTGGCCCATGATGTCTGTGTAAGTCAAAAATGAGCCACCTCGCCTTATCTCACTTCGCAATCCTTTGCCCCGCAGGTTACAATTCTTGAGATGCAGATCCAGACACCTTCTTCAATAAGTTGTGGCTTTCTGTCTCTACTACTCCTTTCAGATAGTGAGCTTTAGACACCTATTACCCTCTGGCTGAAAGATAATTTCCTCATCTCCCCTCTAATCTTTCTCCGAATCACTTTATATCTATGCCCCATCATCATTGGTCTCTCTGCTACTGTAAGTAGGCACTTCTCATCCATTCAAGCAACTCACATGTTGCAAACCTCAATCAAGTTTGCCCTAGGCCTCCTCTGTTCCAAGGAGAACAAGCCCAGCCTATTCAATGTTTTCTCAGAGCTGCATTCTTCCAGTCCTTTCAACATTCCTGTAAACCTCCTCAGTATCCTACTTCATGTAGTTATACCCTTTCCCTAATGAGGACAGCTACACACAGGATTCATGTTTTGGCCTAACTAGCGACTTACACAGTTCCAGCATACGTACCTCCTCTTATATGCTACATATTGGCAAATAAAGGAAAGGATTCCATATCTGTTCTTAACCACATAACCAATCTGTCCTGCTGCCTTTCGGGGAGGGACCCATAGGCATTAACTCCAAAGTTACTTACTTCCTCTTAACCTCTTCCTTTAATTGTATATTCCCTTACCTTGTTTGACTTTCCCAAATGCATTACCTCACATGTATCCAGCTTGAATTCCATTTGCCACATTTGTGTCAAACTGAGCAGCCTATTAACATCATCCTGCAGTCTACTTCTTCCTTCCTCACTAACAACCATGTGACTAATTTTTGTCATCTACAAACATCTTGATCACGCCTTCGAAATTTACATCCAGATTGTGACATACCCCAAAAAGAAGGGCGTCTCAAAAACACACATCGACAATGACCTTCCAGTTCCGACTATAGACAATTTGTATCCAGCTTGATATATTCCCCTAGATCCTACAAGCTTTTATCTTTGTAATCAATCTGCCGCGTGGGCATTTTGTCAAAAGCCGTACTGTAGACCACATCATCTGCACTAACCTTACCAATGCTCCTTTTTACTTCCTCAAGAAATAAAGCAAGTTGTTCAGATATGATCCTGACTTAACATATCCACACTTACTATCCTTGGTTCATCCAGTGAAGATCAGAAAATTATAGTTTGATATTCCGCTATCTCTTCCCTAGCTTCTTTCAATGGGATGGGATATATCTAACCACCTTCAAGGATACTAATGCCATTATAATAAAAATAAAAAATCTGGAGATCTGAAATAGAAACAAAGTGCTGAATGAATTCAGCAGATCCTGCAGTATCTGTGAAGGGAAAACAAAGTTAATGATCCAAGTCCAATGCTAATGCCTTTACTACTTCCTCAGTTGTTATTTCAATATTTCCAATATTTCACACTTCTTCTCCTCAATG
The DNA here is from genome assembly GCF_021869965.1 of Rhincodon typus. NCBI lineage: Eukaryota > Metazoa > Chordata > Chondrichthyes > Orectolobiformes > Rhincodontidae > Rhincodon > Rhincodon typus. The sequence goes on along the minus strand of NC_063350.1, from coordinate 25,534,464 downwards.
GCAATAGGTGCATCCTCCCCTCTTAAAGACTGACACAGCATATTCTTTAAGAAGCATACCTGTATCTTTCACCTCAACATATTGTTTACCCAGTTGCTCTTTTCTGGGTCCTACTCTTTCCTTAGTTGCAGTCTTACTTCTAATGAATTGATAGAACATCTTTAGATCCATCTTGACATAGTTTACGTTTATTCCCTCGTGATCTCTCTTTGCTTTCCTAATTTCCTTTTTGATTTCATTCCTGCAATTTCTATGCCTCTCTTGGCTTTGTGAAGTATTGAGATCTGCATGTCCAACATAAGCTTTCCCGTTCTGTCCTAACTTACGTTGTAAGCTCCATGACATCTATAGGGTTCCAGATCTGGTGGTCCCAGCCTTTTTTCATTAGGACAACTTCTTTACTCTAAACTAGTGAATCTCCTCATTGAATGAGACTTCTACTGCTCTGACACTGAATTACTTTGAAGCACAAACAGAGCTGTGTCAAGACTCTATTTAAACAAGCAATAACACACTGCAACACTCAGGAACTACGCAAAAACAAAGAAGAACACCTATACAAAGTCTTTGCAAACAATGAGTATCCTAACAGCTTCATCCACCAATCTGTGGCAAATAAACAACTCCAAGAGAACACTGTACACCCCAACACACTGGCAAACCTATATTAGAAACATACCAGAACTGACTACAAGACTTCTACGACCTCGTGGAATAAGGATAGCACACAAACCAACAGCCACACTTCGTCAGCTACTCCCAAAGACAAAAGAACTCATGCCCACAATGAGCAGGACAAATGTGATATACAAAATACCATGCAGCAACCGCGAGAAGCGATACATAGGACAGGTGAGCCGGAAACTCATCACCAGGATACACAAACACTAACTTGCAACAAAACGGCACAACCAACTGTCCCTCGTTTCTATTTACTCCGATAAAAAAGGACATCAGTTTAACTGGGACAATGTAACTGTACTAGGACAAGCAAAACAAAGACAAGCATAAGAATTCCCGTAAGCCTGGTTTTCAACCATTAGTACCATAAACAAACATGTTGAAATAGACCCCATCTACATACCACTACAGAGCAAAACCAGAAACAGAAATACCCACCATAACAGACTGAACCATATAAATTCAGAACAGAACAGAACAACAGCGCTTCAACGGAGACAGCACTGAAGATGTAACCTAGAAGAGGGACGAAACGTTTGCACAAAAACCAGTCAGCTCGGCGAACCAACCGACAACTCCAACCACAACCCGAGCTACAGATCTTCACTGAAGTATTTGTTCTTCTATCTCGCTGTAATTGTTTGGATATTTATAGGTCACATCTTACAGTGGTCTGAGGGACATGGGCTATGGAAAGATGTATGGCAGAATAAGGTAACAAGTGCAGTGAGATCCACCTTGACATTGGGAGCAATTCACACCATCTTTTGTGCTTTTCATAAGTGGCTTGGTGAGAATCTCACTTGGCAGCATTTGATGGTGACCATTTCTTGTTAACAACCCAATTCACCTCTCATTCAGACTGTAACTATATCAAACTTAGCAAACAAGCTTGACATTGGGAAAACTCAACAAGGAAACCAGAGCAAGTACCTGGCAGATTCCAGGTGACATTTACTCCAAGTGACCTCCATGTCAGAAACCATTGGGTTCCATTGGCACCAGCCACATGCACACTGCTTCTGTGGAGATTGGCATTCAACATGTGCCAGCCTCTAACAACCCTCATGGCATATGACATATCTCTAATTTACTTAAAAGACACTTCTGCACTTCAATCACTGCACCAGCAACTATCATTATAAAACTCTACAAGGACACTTTGCACTCAAGGACATGCGCCCAGTTTGTGGACTGGACTAGGTTGCATCTTCAGGCTCTATGCTTGCTCCCACTGACACTGAGCCTACTGGGTGGTTATAGCATCCTTACCTTACCTTGTCTTGCCTTTTTGTGCTTTACTCTGTCAGCTAGATATCACTGCTGCACTGAAATGTTGTTTAATGCATACAACAAATCAAGAAGCTTGTCATATTTGTCAGCATGCCACAGTCATGTCAAGGGGAATAGCCTTCACTCAGTATAAGTGCAGGACAGTCTCTGATACCAGTCCAGATCTTGCTTAGGATGGGCAGAATCAGAATGATTTCCATATAAGGGATAAGGAGAAAAATGATGTAGCACGTTACTCTTCTGAACTCTCTCTACCCTATTGTGGGCTATTTTCTTCACAAAATGAGAGAGAGGCAGGTATTACAGAAGATGAAAGTGGGTAGTGCAGATATTACTGTTGGTGCAGGAGGGGAGGAGTCCCAAATGAGTGAGTAGGCAGTGCAGAGGGAATGCAATGTTAATGCTGTCAGGGTTGGGGTGGGTGAAGGTGAGTGGAGAAAATGTTCGTGAGAGTGGTAGAGATGAGTCTTGGTAGGAGGGATGTACAGTTGCAGAGGTAGTGCATGAGGGATAACAGAGAGAAGATGGCAGAACTTACACTTTCAGAGTCGAGAAGGCTATTGACAATCCTTCTACAGTACTGGGCTTTCCTCCAGATGGCTGAGACTACTTTAACCCAGGTGGCAATCTCTAACAGGCTGGTCTGGTGTTGTGGGCTCCACTGCTGCTTCTGGGAAAGGAGGAAGTCCCATGTCAGCACCATCACATCTAGCATGCCTCTCAGAACCTGTCCACAAAGCGGGGTGCCAATTTCCTCCCATCTGCCACATATGGGGCAAATGGTAGGAACCATGCAGGGCAGCTCTGAACTAGCAGTGTTTTCCAAGAGAACAATGGCAGTTGGTGGAATGTAAAATTATTTAGTAATATCAGAAGTTGAAAACTAGTCTCAATAATGGTGACCATGAAACTGTTAAAAATCCATCTCATTCACTAATGTCCTTTAGGGAAGAAAATCTGCCATTTTTACCTGGTATAGCTAATATGTGTACTCAGGCCCACATCAAACTACCTTTTAAACTGGCACAGCAAGTCAATCGTCTCAAAGGTAATTAGGGATGAGCAACAAATGCTGGTTATGCCAGCGGCACTCACAACTCATAAAAAGATAAAAGAAGATAATCTATTTATCAGCGGAAAAGAATCTTCTTGTTCTCAGTCAGGAGTGAACCAGTGTACAGCTATCAAGCTGAGCTTTGCACTAAGTATAATTCTTTAATGGACTCACCCTTAACCTTTGATATTTTTTAATGGGGCTTTGCATGGCAAGTTCCTGTCAGCCAAATATCCAAACTGTGCAGTACCCTTAATAGGGCATCTTAAGTCTGCCTGAAAAGGGAAAGCAACTGTGTAACTCCTTAACTCATCAGATTAAAGAATCATTAATATGCAGTGCAGGGTCTGAAGCCATAAGTGCAGTTAGAAAAGTGAATTCAACATCAATTTAGGCATAAATGAATAAACACTGGGGGAAAGAAAGGCTTCAAAGTGAGAGGTAGAAAGTAAGACATGACAAAAATATGATTTTTTAAAAATATCTCCAGCAGTGTTCGAAATCTAGAAGGAATGTGACTCTACTGATGAAATCTTGCGCCCTCCCCTGTGTTGGGTGTGGTATCAAGGGACATTTAATTGGGTGGGACAGTGGTAGGTGAGGACCCCATCACCTTCCCACCTCCATCCAGATTACAAAAATGGCAGGAAGGCCTATGAATGGTATTCTCAGCCTGCTGCCATTGAGTCCCTTAGGTGTGCAACCAATGCCCTCTTAAAGGCCTACAGCGGGTATTAACCCAGAGGGGCTGAGGGACTCAACATACAGAGTGTATCACTATCTCCCCAGTGACATTACTGATTTACAGAAGGAGGTTCTCAGCAAGGGGGACGTCCACCACCACATCCTTAATTTTGCAGGAAGCCTCATTACCGGCCAGTCAAATGCTTGAGTAGTCCAAGATGCATACAGACATATACACAAATTAGAACCACTAGTAAGTCATTTGGCTTCTCTAGCTTGCCCTGTCATTCAGTAGTCATGGCAAGACGTAATTGTAGTTGCAACACATTCCACATGTAACAAGCGTTCTTAAAAAGGAATGATGGAAGTGTCTCATTAGTTCCCCAGACAGTCATCAAAAACACCATCACTTCCAAGATTCCAGCCCACATTTGTAAACCTAAATTGTCAGTGCTAAAGAATTGGTTTGGTAGCAATCAAAATTTATCACACCATAAAAGGGTTCTCCTATTGGAAAGGATAAACTCAACTTTTATGTTGCCAAGTCAATCTATATCAATGGGGTAAACACAGAATCTTTACATTGTTCAATGTATTTGACCAGTGAGTCAGGTGGCAAGATGCCTTTTTTGGAAAGCTAGTGCAGGAACTTGGAAATTGGACAAGAAACCGCTAAGGACTGTTGTACTTCAAGAAGATGATTCACCATTACCTTGTCAACAGTAAGTAGAGATGGGCCCAGTGTGCAACACCTATATACTGTGAAATAAAGACATTCTGGTTTTCCATGTTTAACTGCACATGTGCAGGTGCTAGTAGTTGCTGTCCAATTTGAATATAATTAATTGAGTGCTGTTGGCTTCCCGGTTATTTTAAAAGCAAATGCAGCTTATCATTTGCAAGGACACTGTAGTTTAGTTTTAACAAAGGGTTAATGCTAGTCACCACTATCCCCAAAATTTATACTGTTGAGACAGTTAGATGGCAGCTTTCTCCGTAACGAGGACCTATACAAATATATCCAATAATCTGGGGACCTTTTCTAGGTGTCAGCTGTCCAGAAGCAACAGCATCCCTATCATTGGCTGCATTGTATTAAATAGTTAGAATTTGTCTCCCAGTGGCAGTAAGCCTATTCCAAACCAAACATTTGGCTTTTCCTTTTGAGAAGTCATATTGTGGTTCTCTGTGGGGGTCTGTATGAACTTTCAGGGCAAACAGCATTCTGTTTGTTAAGGAAAGAAACACAAAGTACAACACACTTGAATTCTGAAACTCACCTGATGGATAAGGCTGTGTACCCAGTGTGCAGTTCTGTGATACAACCTTTGCAGAACGTACTGGTACTTGAAGAAATACATGCTTGACATTAATGTAACAGATATAAGTAGCCTTTATAGGAATGACACAAAAGCATATAAAGACTTAAAAACTCACGTTATTAGTGAATTATATTCCAATTGGCTCACAATTTTCAAAGATTACTCATATTAGCATACACACTACTACAAACAAGTATTAACAAGCATCAAGATGCAACTAAAACTGACAAAATAATTGAAAATGATAAATTCAGCTGCATGCAAATTGGAAATACAAACTGACCTCTTGTGTATTCATCTGGGTGCATTTTTAATGTTCACCTGCTAAATTAATCTGCTGCTTGAAGGCCATTATTCGAACGGAAAGGAAAATATTTGTTAGAGGAGAGGTTGCAGCTCTAAATATTTAAATTCTTGGCCTCTGTCAATGTCAGAAAAACAAGTGGAATCATTGGATTTTCTTTACTGCATATATTTATGACCTCTGATTCTTTGAAGTTATATTTAGAGAATGAGGGCTCAAATGTGACAACTGTTCTCAAAGCATTTATAAAATTGTTTTTCTTCCCTCATTAATTATGTTTCTCATCTACCATTTTCGTCAGCACTGTTATACTTACCTGAGTTTTTAATGCTGGTTTGAACACAAAGCTGACAATTAAAGTATTTTAATTAGGTAAATACAATATGTTCAACACAGTAAAGCAATCTAACTTGATTGAATATCCCCTGTTCAACATTTCCCTTTATGATCTTGGATTTCAATTTGAACCAACTCAATTTAATTCCCTGACAACAAGGTGCAGGGCTGGATGAACACAGCAGGCCAAGCAGCATC